>NW_022881665.1:252284-552284 GCF_003369915.1 Drosophila miranda
CCTGTATCTCAAAATTTCGCCCCACCCCCTTCCGCCCACACAAAGGACGAAAATCTGTTGCATCCACAATATTGCACATTCGAGAAAACTAAAAACGCAGAATCATAGATAATGACCATATCTATCAGATTGCTGAATCTGGATCAGATCGGATCATTTTTGTAGCCAAAAGCAAGAAATCAATTTTCAGTGGCTACGCAGCGCCCGACGTCACGCTCAGACTGATTTTCTGTCTCTCTCGCACGCACTCTTTGTCGTGTCGTTTAATATTAGCGGCGTCTGCCGGAGGAGAGCCATACTGACTTAGTATCGGGTATAACCGTAGAGTTGCGGTGTCCGCAGCAACTCACAACGTTCCCCCTCGTTTTGTCTAAATGTTGTCGGCTTATGGTCGATTTTGGTAAAAAAAAACTAAATATGTGGACGATTTAGGCATAAGATGAGGTTGGTGCAAAAATGATTTTTTGTCTAAATAATGTCGGTTTATGGTCGATTTTGGTTAGAAATAAGCTAAATATAAGGTCGAATTAAATAAAATGAGTTTGGTGCAAAAGTGATTTTTATACCCGATACTCAAAATGAGTATTGGGGTATATTAGATTTGTGGTAAAAGTGGATGTGTGTAACGTCCAAAAGGAATCGTTTCCGACCCCATAAAGTATATATATTCTTGATCAGCATCAATAGCCGAGTCGATTGAGCCATGTCTGTCTGTCCGTCTGACCGTCCGTCCGTCTGTCCGTCTGTCCGTCCCCTTCAGCGCCTTGTGCTCAAAGACTATAAGAGCTAGAGCAACGATGTTTTGGATCCAGACTTCTGTGATATGTCACTGCTACAAAAATATTTCAAAACTTCGCCCCGCCCACTTCCGCCCCCACAAAGGACGAAAATCTGTGGCATCCACAATTTTAAAGATATGAGAAATTGTAGAGAATGACCATATCTTTAAGACTGCGGAATCTGAATTGGATCGTATTATTATTATAGCCAGCATCAAGAAAACAATTTCATTTTTTCTCGCCCTGTCTCTCTCTAACACACACGTAGCATAGGCTACTTTGCTTAGAGTAAAACATTAGCGCCTAGATCTCAGAGACTACAAAAGCTAGAGCACCCAAATTTGGTATCCACACTCCTAGTATATCGGACCGAGACGAGTTTGTTTCAAAATTTCGCCACACCCCCTTCCGCCCCCGCAAAGGACGAAAATCTGGGGATATTCAAAAATCTCAGAGACTATTAAGGCTAGAGTAACCAAATTTGGTATCCGCACTCCTGTTAGACCTTACTATAAAACATGTATCTCAAAATTTCGCCCCACCCCCTTCCGCCCACACAAAGGACGAAAATCTGCTGCATCCACAATATTGCACGTTTGAGAAAACTAAAAACGCAGAATCATAGATAATGACCATATCTATCAGATTGCTGAATCTGGATCAGATCGGATCATTTTTGTAGCCAAAAGCAAGAAATCAATTTTCAGTGGCTACGCAGCGCCCGACGTCACGCTCAGACTGATTTTCTGTCTCTCTCGCACGCACTCTTTGTCGTGTCGTTTAATATTAGCGGCGTCTGCCGGAGGAGAGCCATACTGACTTAGTATTGGGTATAACCGTAGAGTTGCGGTGTCCGCAGCAACTCACAACGTTCCCCCTCGTTTTGTCTAAATAATGTCGGTTTATGGTCGATTTTGGGTAGAAATAAGCTAAATATAAGGTCGAATTAAATAAAATGAGTTTGGTGCAAAAGTGATTTTTATACCCGATACTCAAAATGAGTATTGGGGTATATTAGATTTGTGGTAAAAGTGGATGTGTGTAACGCCCAGAAGGAATCGTTTCCGATCCCATAAAGTATATATATTCTTGATCAGCATCCATAGCCGAGTCGATTGAGCCCTGTCTGTCTGTCCGTCCGTCCGTCTGTCCGTCTGTCCGTCCCCTTCAGCGCCTAGTGCTCAAAGACTATAAGAGCTAGAGCAACGATGTTTTGGATCCAGACTTCTGTGATATGTCACTGCTACAAAAATATTTCAAAACTTCGCCCCCACAAAGGACGAAAATCTGTGTCATCCACAATTTTAAAGATATGAGAAAACCAAAAACGTAGAATTTTAGAGAATGACCATATCTTTAAGACTGCGGAATCTGAATTGGATCGTATTATTATTATAGCCAGCATCAAGAAAACAATTTCATTTTTTCTCGCCCTGTCTCTCTCTAACACACACGTAGCATAGGCGGCTTTGCTTAGAGTAAAACATTAGCGCCTAGATCTCAGAGACTACAAAAGCTAGAGCAACCAAATTTGGTATCCACACTCCTAATATATCGGACCGAGACGAGTTTGTTTCAAAATTTCGCCACACCCCCTTCCGCCCCCGCAAAGGACGAAAATCTGGGGATATTCAAAAATCTCAGAGACTATTACAGCTAGAGTAACCAAATTTGGTATCCGCACTCCCGTTAGATCTTACTATAAAACGTGTATCTCACAATTTCGCCCCACCCCCTTCCGCCCACACAAAAGACGAAAATCTGTTGCATCCACAATATTGCACATTCGAGAAAACTATAAACGCAGAATCATAGATAATGACCATATCTATCAGATTGCTGAATCTGGATCAGATCAGGTCATTTTTGTAGCCAACAGCAAGAAATCAATTTTCAGTGGCTACGCAGCGCCCGACGTCACGCTCAGACTGATTTTCTGTCTCTCTCGCACGCACTCTTTGTCGTGTCGTTTAATATTAGCGGCGTCTGCCGGAGGAGAGCCACACTGACTTAGTATCGGGTATAACCGTAGAGTTGCGGTGTCCGCAGCAACTCACAACGTTCCCCCTCGTTTTTTGTTTAAACGGTGCCGGTTTTCGATCGATTTTGGGTAGAAATAATCTAAATATAAGTTCGATTTATTTTTTGTTTAAATGGTGCCGGTTTTCGATCGATTTTGGGTAGAAATAATCTAAATATAAGTTCGATTTAGGCATAAAATGAGTTTGGTACAAAAGTGAGTTTTTGATAAAATGGTTTCAGTTTTTGGTCGATTTATGGTAAAAATAATCTAAATATAGGGTCAAATTAAATAAAATGAGTTTTGTGCAAAAGTGATTTTTTGTTAAAATAGTGTAGGTTTTTGGTCGATTTTGGGTACAATTAAGCTAAATATGTGGTCGATTTAGGCATAAGATGAGTGTGGAGATAATGTTTTTTATCCCCAATCGGCCGATTTATTATTTCGAATTAAATAAAACTCGGCGCAGAAATAAAATTACGATATGTTCTTTAATGCGTGACATCCAAATTGCAAGTGTGGCTTGCCTGCCCTTTACATTGCCGCTCCGATCGCTAAGCGCAGCTTCGCTCGGCCGACGTCGGTAGGCAGACGCAAAGCGGAGATAGCGAAGAGCGAGCTGGCAGAGAGCGTTTAGCAGGGCAAGCAAGCGCAAAGCTTTAACAAACAAATGAGTGACATAGACATAAGTAACAAACAAAATAAGCGGCTGAGGGCCAAGAATTAGGTGCTATTTGGCAAGCAGCTAATCGGCTGGGTTCTGCTCCGAACATTCACCCCCCGTTGGAAGGCAAAGGCTTTCAACAGATCCATCCTGAAGGGGCAGAACCGCTATTTTTCCAACGGCCCTCTTGAAGATGCTTGCTTGGGCGCAGCTGGCGGCTACGCTGGGATGATCGTCGAACGCAGCAATCGGCGCTTCTTTACGAAGGCGGCTTTTCGTGATTACGTCTTGATCATCGGGAACCTCTGTAATTGCATAGAATAGCAGGAAATTTGGCAATGTAGCAACTGTTGAAAGTTGAATTTCATTTGGCGTGGATATGTAGGTTTTTAATATATGGAAAAGTTCGCGCTGCAGATCCTGATTCTCCGATCGCAGTTTTTTCACTTGCACCTGGCACTGCTTCCTGCATTGCTGCTCTAAGTTTTGGTACTCCAGCGTTGTGGGTCGAAAATCGTCAATAGAGATGCACGAGGAATTTTCAAAAGCGGTTGAAGCTGCACGCTTATTCTCCGAGCTATCAATGCTTCCTGATACTTTCCAACCAAGTTTTGTCTCCTGCAATGTTGGCAATTGGGCTGATAGTCGAATCTGTCCGACGCACATTAAATCGAAGAACAAACCAGAACCTATCAACAGATCGATACGTTGGGGCTTGGAGAAATTAGGATCAGCTAGTTTTAGATTATTCGGCATTGGCCAATCCTTTGCGTCTACGCCGAAGTTAGGCATTTCCGTAATTGAGTTGGTGACAATTGCAGCGAAGGAAGCTCGATAGCTTGTGTCCTGGGATTGTACAACTATATGTACAGACTTGCTCGAAGGTAGAATGGAATCTCCGATTCCAGAGATGTGAACATAAGACGAGCGATGATCCAACTGCAACTGATCAGCAAGTCTAGATGTTACAAAGTTTGCCTGTGATGCAGAATCCAAAATGGCACGACATGGGATAAGTGCTCCATAACGATCTGTTACATGGACGAGGGCAGTAGGTAGCAACACGTTCTGGCTAGGCTGAGATTTCTGTGGAGTAGCGTGTGATGTTTGGCCTGGCAATGCCTGCAAAGTCCTGACCTGCACCTCTGCAATTCATGGCCTTTGTTGAGGCAGTTCAAACACAAGCGGCTCTTCTTTGCTTCTTTGTATCGTTCAAACGCAGAGAGATTCAGGAATGCCTGACATCTAGATATGTAATGCTCGGAGGAATTGCAATGGTTACATATGGGGTTAGGATGGTCGTTACTGGAGGTGATAAGGGTGACAGGTTTGTCTTCTCCCACCTGTTGACTAGGACTTGTTGCCATGGCTGATCCCAAATTCTCCAGCATCCGACATCTCGCTTCCAAAAATGAGGCCATGCTTGAGCACCGAGGCAATCCTGACGTCGGCAAGTTCTCTTCCCATTTCTCCTTTGTTTTGTGGTCCAGTTTCGTGCCTATGATGAAGATCAGCAACCCATCCGAAATCTCCTGCGGGGTCGCCAAGGTCTGAAGTGCACGCAAGTGCGAATTGATTTTGTCGCTGAGCGCGCGCAAGCCGATAGCTGAGCCCTTCTCCACCCCTTGCAGCCCGAAAATAGCCTTGACGTGTGCCTGAAAATGTAACAGTTTGTTATCGAATCGCAACATTAGCAAATTCAACGCCTTGTCGTAATTCTCCTCAGAAAGTTCCAAGGAACGAATCGTATCCAGCGCAGCACCATCTAGACATCCACGAAGATATTGGAATTTTTCGATGATTGGTATACGATGGTCTTTGTGCACCATTGTCGAGAACATCGAGTGGAATTCTGGCCAATCCATGTAGTTCCCACCGAATCGCGGAAGCTGCAACTCGGGCATTCGAGAACGGCCTATACTATTATAGGCGAACAACGACGAATTCCCCTCGAGAGTATGCCGAGCCGTTGAATTGGCAACATTTACCGTGCGAGCAGCCATCAACTCCCGCGACAGCCTGGACTTAACCTTGACATAAACATTCGAAAAGTCCAGCCGGGCATCATGGGCTAACTGCAGGAAATCCAGCCTTTCAAGGCTCGTTTGAGCGGCATCGAAATCCGCATTCATTCGCTCGATTTGCTCTAAGCGAGCTTGAAGTTCTGCCTCATCTAACTCGGCAAGCTCTTCCTTGGTTAGAAAGCGATCCATGGCCTTTAGTTGGCGCGCGATGGACTCGGCCTTGTGCTTGTAGAAATCTACATCACTCGGCATTGCTGCGTTCGCGACATTGGTAGGCTCAGGTGCTGCCATGTTGAGGTTTTAAAAGAGTCTCTCAGCACGAACGAAAAAGACACCCTGTATACGTATAAACGTGGGAACCGAAAGCAAAGGGATTACAGCTAATGCCTTTAGCTGTGCGGCTGTGCGAGCTGTCCGATTCCGCTTTGTACTCCGCTTGTGTGTATTAGTGAGTTCGCTGCACTGCCTACCGCACTGCACTGACCGAATTGTCGCGACAGAGAAATTAATAGCCAGCAATGCGTGTATGTAGGTGTATGTAAGTGTGTTTTAGCACCGAATTGTGCTTAACCGCCGAAAATTTGCTAGGGCTAACGAATGTCGATCGCGAATGATTATTAATTGACACTGCAACTCAGAGATCACGTCGGGGTCACCAAATTTTATGTGGAGATAATGTTTTTTATCCCAATCGGCCGACTAATTATTTCGAATTAAACAAAACTCGGCGCAGAAATAAAATTACGATATGTTCTTTAATGCGTGACATCCAAATTGCAAGTGTGGCTTGCCTGCCCTTTACATTGCCGCTCCGATCGCTAAGCGCAGCTTCGCTCGGCCGACGTCGGTAGGCAGACGCAAAGCGGAGATAGCGAAGAGCGAGCTGGCAGAGAGCGTTTAGCAGGGCAAGCAAGCGCAAAGCTTTAACAAACAAATGAGTGACATAGACATAAGTAACAAACAAAATAAGCGGCTGAGGGCCAAGAATTAGGTGCTATTTGGCAAGCAGCTAATCGGCTGGGTTCTGCTCCGAACAATGAGGTTGGTGCAAAAGTGATTTTTTGTTAAAATTGTGTCGGTTTTTGGTCAGTTTTGGGTAGAAATAAGCTAAATATGTGGTCGATTTAGGCTTAAAATGAGTTTGGTGCAAAATTGATTTTTTGTTAAAATGGTTTCGGTTTTTGGTCGATTTTGGGTACTATTAAGCTAAATATGTGGTCGATTTAAGCATTAAATGAGTTTGTTGCAGAAGTGATTTTTTGTCTAAATGTTGTCGGTTTATGGTCGATTTTGGGTAAAAAAAAAATAAATATGTGGACGATTTAGGCATAAGATAAGGTTGGTGCAAAAGTGATTTTTTGTTAAAATTGTGTCGGTTTTTGGTCAGTTTTGGGTAGAAATAAGCTAAATATGTGGTCGATTTAGGCTTAAAATGAGTTTGGTGCAAAATTGATTTTTTGTTGAAATGGTTTCGGTTTTTGGTAGATTTTGGGTACTATTAAGCTAAATATGTGGTCGATTTAGGCATAAAATGAGTTTGGTGCAAAAGTGTTTTTTTCTCTAAATGTTGTCGGCTTATGGTCGATTTTGGGTACAATTAAGCTAAATATGTGGTCGATTTAGGCATAAGATAAGGTTGGTGCAAAAGTGATTTTTTGTTAAAATTGTGTCGGTTTTTGGTCAGTTTTGGGTAGAAATAAGCTAAATATGTGATCGATTTAGGCTTAAAATGAGTTTGGTGCAAAATTTATTTTTATACCCGATACTCAAAATGAGTATTGGGGTATATTAGATTTGTGGTAAAAGTGGATGTGTGTAACGTCCAGAAGGAATCGTTTCCGACCCCATAAAGTATATATATTCTTGATCAGCATCAATAGCCGAGTCGATTGAGCCCTGTCTGTCTGTCCGTCTTTCCGTCCGTCCGTCCGTCCGTCCGTCCGTCCCCTTCAGCGCCTAGTGCTCAAAGACTATAAGAGCTAGAGCAACGATGTTTTGGATCCAGACTTCTGTGATATGTCACTGCTACAAAAATATTTCAGAACTTCGCCCCGCCCACTTCCGCCCTCACAAAGGACGAAAATCTGTGGCATCCACAATTTTAAAGATATGAGAAAACCAAAAACGTAGAATTGTAGAGAATCATATCTTTAAGACTGCGGAATCTGAATTGGATCGTATTATTATTATAGCCAGCATCAAGAAAACAATTTCATTTTTTCTCGCCCTGTCTCTCTCTAACACACACGTAGCATAGGCTACTTTGCTTAGAGTAAAACATTAGCGCCTAGATCTCAGAGACTACAAAAGCTAGAGCAACCAAATTTGGTATCCACACTCCTAGTATATCGGACCGAGACGAGTTTGTTTCAAAATTTCGCCACACCCCCTTCCGCCCCCGCAAAGGACGAAAATCTGGGGATATTCAAAAATCTCAGAGACTATTAAGGCTAGAGTAACCAAATTTGGTATCCGCACTCCTGTTAGATCTTACTATAAAACGTGTATTTCGCACCACCCCCTTCCGCCCACACAAAGGACGAAAATCTGTTGCATCCACAATATTGCACATTCGAGAAAACTAAAAACGCAGAATCATAGATAATGACCATATCTATCAGATTGCTGAATCTGGATCAGATCGGATCATTTTTGTAGCCAAAAGCAAGAAATCAATTTTCAGTGGCTACGCAGCGCCCGACGTCACGCTCAGACTGATTTTCTGTCTCTCTCGCACGCACTCTTTGTCGTGTCGTTTAATATTAGCGGCGTCTGCCGGAGGAGAGCCATACTGACTTAGTATCGGGTATAACCGTAGAGTTGCGGTGTCCGCAGCAACTCACAACGTTCCCCCTCGTTTTGTCTAAATGTTGTCGGCTTATGGTCGATTTTGGGTAAAAAAAAAACTAAATATGTGGACGATTTAGGCATAAGATGAGGTTGGTGCATAAGTAATTTTTTGTTAAAATTGTGTCGGTTTTTAGTCAGTTTCGGGTAGAAATAAGCTAAATATGTGGTCGATTTAGGCTTAAAATGAGTTTGGTGCAAATTTGATTTTTTGTTTAAATAGTGTAGGTTTTTGGTCGATTTTGGGTACTATTAAGCTAAATATGTGGTCGATTTAGGCATTAAATGAGTTTGTTGCATAAGTGATAATTTGTTAAAATGGTTTCGGTTTTTGGTCGATTTACGGTAGAAATAATCTAAATATAAGGTCAATTCAGTCATAAGATAAGGTTGTTGCAAAAGTGACTTTTTGTTTAAATGGTGTCGGTTTTTGGTCGCTTTTGGGTACAATTAAGCTAAATATGTGGTCGATTTAGGCATAAAATGAGTTTGGTGCAAAAGTGTTTTTTTGTCTAAATAATGTCGGCTTATGGTCGATTTTGGGTAAAAAAAAAACTAAATATGTGGTCGAGTTAGGCTTAACATGAGTTTGGTGCAAAATTGATTTTTTGTTAAAATGGTTTCGGTTTTTGGTCGATTTTGGTAACAATTAAGCTATACAGCCATACTGACTTAGTATCGGGTATAACCGTAGAGTTGCGGTGTCCGCATCAACTCACAACGTTCCCCCTCGTTTTTTGTTAAAATAGTGTAGGTTTTTGGTCCATTTTTGGTCAAAATAGGCTAAAATGTGGTCGCTGTAGGCATAAGATGAGGTCGGTGCAAAAGTGATTTTTTGTTTAAATGGCGTCGGTTTTTGGTCGATTTTGGGTAGAAATATTCTAAATATAAGTTCGATTAGTCACTAAATGAGTTTGGTGCAAGTGTTTTATTGTCTAAGTGGTGTCGGGCTATGGTCGATTTTGGGTAAAAAAAAAACTAAATATGTGGTCGATTTAGGCATAAGATGAGGTTGGTGCAAAAGTGATTTTTTGTTTAAATGGTGTCGGTTTTTGGTCGATTTTCGGTAGAAATAAGCTAAATAGGTGGTCGATTTAGGCTTAAAATGAGTTTGGTACAAAAGTGACTTTTTGGTTAAATGGTGTCGGTTTTTGGTCGATTTTGGGTACTATTAAGCTAAATATGTGGTCGATTTAGGCATTAAATGAGTTTGTTGCAAAAGTGATTTTTTGTTAAAATGGTTTCGGTTTTTGGTCGATTTACAGTAGAAATAATCTAAATATAAGGTCGATTTAGGCATAAGATAAGGTTGGTGCAAAATTGATTTTTTTTAAAATGGTTTCGGTTTTTGGTCGATTTTGGGTACTATTAAGCTAAATATGTGGTCGATTTAGGCATTAAATGAGTTTGTTGCAAAAGTGATTATACCCGATACTCAAAATGAGTATTGGGGTATATTAGATTTGTGGTAAAAGTGGATGTGTGTAACGTCCAGAAGGAATCGTTTCCGACCCCATAAAGTATATATATTCTTGATCAGCATCAATAGCCGAGTCGATTGAGCCATGTCTGTCTGTCCGTCTGTCCGTCTGTCCGTCCCCTTCAGCGCCTAGTGCTCAAAGACTATAAGAGCTAGAGCAACGATGTTTTGGATCCAGACTTCTGTGATATGTCACTGCTACAAAAATATTTCAGAACTTCGCCCCGCCCACTTCCGCCCTCACAAAGGACGAAAATCTGTGGCATCCACAATTTTAAAGATATGAGAAAACCAAAAACGTAGAATTGTAGAGAATCATATCTTTAAGACTGCGGAATCTGAATTGGATCGTATTATTATTATAGCCAGCATCAAGAAAACAATTTCATTTTTTCTCGCCCTGTCTCTCTCTAACACACACGTAGCATAGGCTACTTTGCTTAGAGTAAAACATTAGCGCCTAGATCTCAGAGACTACAAAAGCTAGAGCAACCAAATTTGGTATCCACACTCCTAGTATATCGGACCGAGACGAGTTTGTTTCAAAATTTCGCCACACCCCCTTCCGCCCCCGCAAAGGACGAAAATCTGGGGATATTCAAAAATCTCAGAGACTATTAAGGCTAGAGTAACCAAATTTGGTATCCGCACTCCTGTTAGATCTTACTATAAAACGTGTATTTCGCACCACCCCCTTCCGCCCACACAAAGGACGAAAATCTGTTGCATCCACAATATTGCACATTCGAGAAAACTAAAAACGCAGAATCATAGATAATGACCATATCTATCAGATTGCTGAATCTGGATCAGATCGGATCATTTTTGTAGCCAAAAGCAAGAAATCAATTTTCAGTGGCTACGCAGCGCCCGACGTCACGCTCAGACTGATTTTCTGTCTCTCTCGCACGCACTCTTTGTCGTGGTCGTTTAATATTAGCGGCGTCTGCCGGAGGAGAGCCATACTGACTTAGTATCGGGTATAACCGTAGAGTTGCGGTGTCCGCAGCAACTCACAACGTTCCCCTCGTTTTGTCTAAATGTTGTCGGCTTATGGTCGATTTTGGGTAAAAAAAAAACTAAATATGTGGACGATTTAGGCATAAGATGAGGTTGGTGCATAAGTAATTTTTTGTTAAAATTGTGTCGGTTTTTAGTCAGTTTCGGGTAGAAATAAGCTAAATATGTGGTCGATTTAGGCTTAAAATGAGTTTGGTGCAAATTTGATTTTTTGTTTAAATAGTGTAGGTTTTTGGTCGATTTTGGGTACTATTAAGCTAAATATGTGGTCGATTTAGGCATTAAATGAGTTTGTTGCATAAGTGATAATTTGTTAAAATGGTTTCGGTTTTTGGTCGATTTACAGTAGAAATAATCTAAATATAAGGTCAACTTAGTCATAAGATAAGGTTATTGCAAAAGTGACTTTTTGTTTAAATGGTGTCGGTTTTTGGTCGCTTTTGGGTACAATTAAGCTAAATATGTGGTCAATTTAGGCATAAAATGAGTTTGGTGCAAAAGTGTTTTTTTGTCTAAATAATGTCGGCTTATGGTCCATTTTTGGTCAAAGTAAGCTATATATGTGGTCGAGTTAGGCTTAACATGAGTTTGGTGCAAAATTGATTTTTTGTTAAAATGGTTTCGGTTTTTGGTCGATTTTGGTAACAATTAAGCTAAATATGTGGTCGATTTAGGCATTAAATGAGTTTGTTGCAAAAGTGATTTTTTGTTAAAATGGTTTCGGTTTTTGGTCGATTTACGGTAGAAATAATCTAAATATAAGGTCGATTTAGGCATAAGATAAGGTTGGTGCAAAATTGATTTTTTGTTAAAATGGTTTCGGTTTTTGGTCGATTTTGGGTACAATTAAGCTAAATATGTGGTCGATTTAGGCATAAAATGAGTTTGGTGCAAAAGTGTTTTTTTTTTCTAAATGTTGTCGGTTTATTCGACATTTTCGATTTTGGGTAAAAAAAAACTAAATATGTGGACGATTTAGGCATAAGATGAGGTTGGTGCAAAAGTGATTTTTTGTTAAAATTGTGTCGGTTTTAGGTCAGTTTCGGGAATAAATAAGCTAAATATGTGGTCGATTTAGGCATAAAATGAGTTTGGTGCAAAAGTGTTTTTTTGTCTAAATAATGTCGGCTTATGGTCGATTTTGGGTAAAAAAACCAAACTTGTGGACGATTTAGGCATAAGATAAGGTTGGTGCAAAAGTGATTTTTTGTTAAAATTCTGTCGGTTTTTGGTCAGTTTTGGGTAGAAATAAGCTAAATATGTGGTCGATTTAGGCTTAAAATGAGTGTTTGGAGCAGAACCCAGCCGATTAGCTGCTTGCCAAATAGCACCTAATTCTTCGGCCCTCAGCCGCTTATTTTGTTTGTTACTTATGTCTATGTCACTCATTTGTTTGTTAAAGCTCTGCGCTTGCTTGCCCTGCTAAACGCTCTCTGCCAGCTCGCTCTTCGCTATCTCCGCTTTGCGTCTGCCTACCGACGTCGGCCGAGCGAAGCTGCGCTTAGCGATCGGAGCGGCAATGTAAAGGGCAGGCAAGCCACACTTGCAATTTGGATGTCACGCATTAAAGAACATATCGTAATTTTATTTCTGCGCCGAGTTTTGTTTAATTCGAAATAATTAGTCGGCCGATTGGGGATAAAAAACATTATCTCCACAATGAGTTTGGTGCAAAAGTGTTTTTTTGTCTAAATAATGTCGGTTTCTGGTCGATAAGATAAGGTTGGTGCAAAAGTGATTTTTTGTTAAAATTGTGTCGGTTTTTGGTCAGTTTTGGGTAGAAATAAGCTAAATCTGTGGTCGATTTAGGCTTAAAATAAGTTTGGTGCAAAATTGATTTCTTGTTAAAATGGTTTCGGTTTTTGGTCGATTTACGGTAGAAATAATCTAAATATAAGGTCGATTTAGGCATAAGATAAGGTTAGTGCAAAAGTGACTTTTTGTTTAAATGGTGTCGGTTTTTGGTCGATTTTGGGTACAATTAAGCTTAATATGTGGTCGATTTAGGCATAAAATGAGTGTTCGGAGCAGAACCCAGCCGATTAGCTGCTTGCCAAATAGCACCTAATTCTTGGCCCTCAGCCGCTTATTTTGTTTGTTACTTATGTCTATGTCACTCATTTGTTTGTTAAAGCTTTGCGCTTGCTTGCCCTGCTAAACGCTCTCTGCCAGCTCGCTCTTCGCTATCTCCGCTTTGCGTCTGCCTACCGACGTCGGCCGAGCGAAGCTGCGCTTAGCGATCGGAGCGGCAATGTAAAGGGCAGGCAAGCCACACTTGCAATTTGGATGTCACGCATTAAAGAACATATCGTAATTTTATTTCTGCGCCGAGTTTTGTTTAATTCGAAATAATTAGTCGGCCGATTGGGGATAAAAAACATTATCTCCACATAAAATTTGGTGACCCCGACGTGATCTCTGAGTTGCAGTGTCAATTAATAATCATTCGCGATCGACATTCGTTAGCCCTAGCACATTTTCGGCGGTTAAGCACAATTCGGTGCTAAAACACACTTACATACACCTACATACACGCATTGCTGGCTATTAATTTTTCTGTCGCGACAATTCGGTCAGTGCAGTGCGGTAGGCAGTGCAGCGAACTCACTAATACACACAAGCGGAGTACAAAGCGGAATCGGACAGCTCGCACAGCCGCACAGCTAAAGGCATTAGCTGTAATCCCTTTGCTTTCGGTTCCCACGTTTATACGTATACAGGGTGTCTTTTTCGGTCGTGCTGAGAGACTCTTTTAAAACCTCAACATGGCAGCACCTGAGCCTACCAATGTCGCGAACGCAGCAATGCCGAGTGATGTAGATTTCTACAAGCACAAGGCCGAGTCCATCGCGCGCCAACTAAAGGCCATGGATCGCTTTCTTACCAAGGAAGAGCTTGCCGAGTTAGATGAGGCAGAACTTCAAGCTCGCTTAGAGCAAATCGAGCGAATGAATGCGGATTTCGATGCCGCTCAAACGAGCCTTGAAAGGCTGGATTTCCTGCAGTTAGCCCATGATGCCCGGCTGGACTTTTCGAATGTTTATGTCAAGGTTAGGTCCAGGCTGTCGCGGGAGTTGATGGCTGCTCGCACGGTAAATGTTGCCAATTCAACGGCTCGGCATACTCTCGAGGGGAATTCGTCGTTGTTCGCCTATAATAGTATAGGCCGTTCTCGAATGCCCGAGTTGCAGCTTCCGCGATTCGGTGGGAGCTACATGGATTGGCCAGAATTCCACGCGATGTTTTCGACAATGGTGCACAAAGACCTTCGTATACCAATCATCGAAAAATTCCAATATCTTCGTGGATGTCTAGATGGTGCTGCGCTGGATACGATTCGTTCCTTGGAACTTTCTGAGGAGAATTACGACAAGGCGTTGAATTTACTAATGTTGCGATTCGATAATAAACTGTTACATTTTCAGGCACACGTCAAGGCTATTTTCGGGCTGCAAGGGGTGGAGAAGGGCTCGGCTATCGGCTTGCGCGCGCTCAGCGATAAAATCAATTCGCACTTGCGTGCACTTCAGACCTTGGCGACCCCGCACGAGATTTCCGATGGGTTGCTGATCTTCATCATAGGCACGAAATTGGACCACAAGACCAAGGAGAAATGGGAAGAGAACTTGCCGACGTCAGGATTGCCTCGGTGGTCAAGCATGGCCTCGTTCTTGGAAGCAAGATGTCGGATGCTGGAAAATTTGGGATCGGCTATGGTAACAATTCCTAGCC
Source organism: Drosophila miranda (assembly GCF_003369915.1). Lineage (NCBI taxonomy): Eukaryota > Metazoa > Arthropoda > Insecta > Diptera > Drosophilidae > Drosophila > Drosophila miranda. The sequence goes on from NW_022881665.1 coordinate 266,851, forward strand.
AGCAGGTGGGAGAAAGTAAACCTAGCACCCTAATCACCTCCATTAACGATCATAATAGCTCAACATGCAAGTATTGCAAATCCATCGATCACTACATATCCCGATGCCAGGCATTTATAGATCTCCCTGTTTTTTCTCGATACAAGGAGGTGAAGAAGCGCCATTTATGTCTAAACTGCCTCAACAAAGGCCATTCATTGCAACGCTGCAAGTCAGGGGCATGTAGAAATTGCCAAGCCAAGCATCACACCCTGCTCCACATGCAGTCGGGCGCTGACGCTGAGTTGCCGTCGCCGAGCACGGAATCGACCCAGCATGATCCTGCAAGTGCCCTAGTAGCAAGCAAATATATTAGCCCTCCCCCCTCGAGTCAAAAATCTCTGCCTAGCCAAAACGTGCTGCTAGCTACTGCAATCGTATATGTCAGGGGCCGTTTTGGATCGCTTATTCCATGTCGTGCCATTTTAGATTCCGCTTCTCAGGTTAACTTTATAACATCGAGACTCGCCAATCAGCTGCAGTTAGATCCTCACCCGTCTCACGTTCAAATCGCCGGTATTGGAGAGTCAATTCTACCATCCAGCAAGGCTGTGGACATCGTCCTGCAATCTCAAGACGAAAGCTATCGCGGTTGCCTCTCTGCAATTATCACTGCCTCAATCACAGGAATGCAGCCTAACTTCGGCCTAGACGCAAAGGATTGGCCAATGCCAAATAATCTAAAACTGGCTGATCCTAATTTCGCCAAGCCCCAGCGTGTCGATCTGTTGATAGGTGCTGGTTTGTTCTTCGAATTAATGTGCGTTGGACAGATTCGACTGTCAGACCAATTGCCAACATTGCAGAAGACGAAACTTGGCTGGATAGTGTCAGGAAGTATTAAAAACTCTGAGAAAGTCCGTGCGGCGCTAGCAGCCGTTGAAGATCCCCCTGTCATCTCCGCTTGCGAGACTAATTTGTGCGATATTGTAAGGCGGTTTTGGGAAGTCGATGGAGATTATTCGCCCTCATCAATTTCGGAGGAAGATGTTCATTGCGAACAGCATTTCGTCACAAACTGCATTCGCCTAGAGTCCGGAGCTTACTCCGTGCGTTTGCCAACCAAATTCAGTCTAGAGGAATTAGGAGAATCGTATCAGCAGGCGCTACGTAGATTTCTCAATTTGGAGAGGAAGCTAGCAAAAAATGCACAGCTTAAGGCAAAATATATGGAGTTTCTTCAGGAGTATCGTGATTTAGGACACATGTCGCCAGCTTCGCGGCAGTCAGACCTCCCGCAGTACTTCTTGCCTCACCATTGCGTCCACAAGCAGGATAGTAAAACCACCAAATTACGCGTAGTGTTCGATGGATCTGCCAAAACAGCGTCTGGAGTATCACTGAATGATGCGCTTATGGCTGGACCCACCATCCAACCTAAAATTCTGATAACTCTGCTTCGTTTCCGCTTTTTTAAAGTCGCCTTGTGTGGCGATATCTGCAAAATGTACCGCTGTGTACGCGTTTCCCATCCCGATACGCACGTGCAGTGCATCCTATGGCGCAATGACCCGAAGGAGGAGATTCAGGTGTTCAAGTTGGAGACTGTTACTTACGGAACTAAACCTGCCGCTTTCTTAGCAATTCGAAGCGTTCGGTCCTGTCTACACTAGCTAGGTTCTACGATCCTCTAGGGCTCATCTCTCCCATCATCACAAAAGCTAAAATATTTATGCAGTCGCTATGGAACGAAAGCCTAAAATTGAATTGGGACGAAAGCCTGCCCCAGGATCTACATACGACTTGGATTGAGCTGACTTCGCAGTTGTCGATGGTTAAAAATTTTAAGTTTCCACGTTACGTGCTTCGGCAGCAAGCCAGATTAGAAATGCACGCGTTTTGTGATGCGAGCCAAGCAGCATATGGCGCCTGTGTATACATGCGTTCGGAAGCTCTTGGCATTGTGCAAAGTCATCTCTTATGCTCTAAATCCAGAGTCGCGCCCTTGAAAAGTATGACTATCCCCAAGCTTGAGCTGTCCGCTGCCCTCGTATTAGCCGAACTAGTGTCCACCATAGTTAAGGGATTATCAGCTCCATGCCAAATACATTGCTGGTCGGATTCGTCCATAGCCTTTGCCTGGATTCGAGAATCACCATTGAATCTTAATATATTTGTTTCTTATCGAGTTAAGCGGATTCAGGAGCTCACCGCTGGAATGAGTTGGCATCACGTGCCCACCAAGTTGAATCCTGCCGACATCATATCACGTGGAGCCACGCCCGCTGAACTAATGGATAGCAGCCTTTGGATCTCTGGACCACCATTCTTGCGTCTTGAGAGCTCAGAGTGGCCTGCAGGCTTGCAATTGCCGACCGATGTACCAGAACGTCGTCATGCAGCATTGGTTGTTTCAAACGAAAGGGATGTATCGTACGATTGCAAATTTCAAAACTCATTCGGATCCATGCAGCGCGTCTTTGCTTACATATATCGATTCTACATTCTCAAGGACAAAGGCATAGCGCGGTCGAAGGGTCAACTTACCGTAATCGACATCAAAAATGGTACGCATTTGCTCATAAGGGCAATACAGCAGCAACAATTTTCGGAAGAGATAAGGGCCCTCTCCAGAAAACAGGCCCTACCCCCAAAAAGCACGATGGCCTCACTGAATCCATTTCTGGATAGCTTTGGATTGCTGCGTGTTGGAGGCCGCCTCCAAAATGCCGAATTGGACTACGACGCGAAGCACCCGATCCTGCTTCCTAAGGGACATCCTGTCACTGTCTCTATTATTATCTTCTTTCACGAAAGGTTTCTCCACGCAGGAGCTCAAGGATTGCTCGGACTGCTTCGGCAAAAATTCTGGCCTATTGGTGGACGCAAATATGTTGCGGGAATCATTCGCAAATGTGTTAGATGCTTTCGTTTGAAGCCAGTGCTGAGGGAACATATCATGGGAAACTTGCCTGCGGATCGCGTAAGGACTAATCCAGCATTCCACACAATGGGCGTTGATTTTTGCGGACCCTTTTATCACAAGTCGGAAGTCAGAAGCAGGCCTCCTATCAAATGTTACATCGCTGTCTTCGTATGCTTTAGCACCAAAGCAACTCATTTGGAAGTCGTTCGGGATCTATCTACAGAATCCTTTCTGGCAGCATTAAGGCGTTTTATAAGTCTACGTCCCAAACCTCGAATCATCTGGTCAGACAACGCTACAAATTTTGTAGGAGCAAAAAATGAGCTTTTGGAGCTTCGGCAAATGTTCCTCAGCGATCCTCATACGTCGGCTGTGTCACATCTCTGCGTTTCTAGTGGAATCGACTGGAAATTCATCCCCCCTCGCTCACCTCATTTTGGGGGTTTGTGGGAGGCGGCTGTTAAAGCAGCTAAATATCATTTTCATCGCATCGTCGGGACCTACATTTTTACTCTTGATGAAATTCAGACCTTGGCTTGTGAAATCTCTGCTTTGTTAAATTCCCGTCCGCTTTATGCAATTACAGAAAGTCCCGATGATCTAGATGTGCTCACGCCAAACCACTTTCTCAATGGAGCCCCGAAAGCTGCATTCGACGAGCCAGATGTGGCGCATCTCCGGGTCAACCTACTTAGTCGATGGCAGCGGCTGTGTCAAATGAAGCAGGCGTTTTGGAGAAAATGGAGCACGGCGTATCTTTCGATTCTTCAGGAGCGGAGCAAGTGGCGGTCATCGTCTCCAAACATCAAGCTAGGAGCGCTCGTCATGATCAAGGAGGAAACGCTGCCACCATTAAGGTGGCCGCTTGGCCGCATTGAGAGCGTCATCCCAGGAAAAGATGGAACCATCAGAGTAGCCGTCATCCGCACTCAAAAAGGCCTTTTCAAGAGGGCCGTTGGAAAAATAGCGGTTCTGCCCCTTCAGGATGGATCTGTTGAAAGCCTTTGCCTTCCAACGGGGGGTGAATGTTCGGAGCAGAACCCAGCCGATTAGCTGCTTGCCAAATAGCACCTAATTCTTCGGCCCTCAGCCGCTTATTTTGTTTGTTAATTATGTCTATGTCACTCATTTGTTTGTTAAAGCTTTGCGCTTGCTTGCCCTGCTAAACGCTCTCTGCCAGCTCGCTCTTCGCTATCTCCGCTATGCGTCTGCCTACCGACGTCGGCCGAGCGAAGCTGCGCTTAGCGATCGGAGCGACAATGTAAAGGGCAGGCAAGCCACACTTGCAATTTGGATGTCACGCATTAAAGAACATATCGTAATTTTATTTCTGCGCCGAGTTTTGTTTAATTCGAAATAATTAGTCGGCCGATTGGGGATAAAAAACATTATCTCCACAATGAGTTTGGTGCAAAAGTGTTTTTTTGTCTAAATAATGTCGGTTTCTGGTCGATAAGATAAGGTTGGTGCAAAAGTGATTTTTTGTTAAAATTGTGTCGGTTTTTGGTCAGTTTTGGGTAGAAATAAGCTAAATCTGTGGTCGATTTAGGCTTAAAATAAGTTTGGTGCAAAATTGATTTCTTGTTAAAATGGTTTCGGTTTTTGGTCGATTTTGGGTACTATTAAGCTAAATATGTGGTCGATTTAGGCATTAAATGAGTTTGTTGTAAAAGTGATTCTTTGTTAAAATGGTTTCGGTTTTTGGTCGATTTACGGTAGAAATAATCTAAATATAAGGTCGATTTAGGCATAAGATCTGGTCTGATGAGCTCGTGAGGTGGCTCAAAGGGGGCCTAGCTGAGGCCACCGGACGGGTCGCAGGTTGCGGATAGCGAACGACCTAGCTATATACAGGTCATATAGGTAGGTCAGCTGCGAATAATCGGACATCCCTAGGGAGAGTACCGAAAATAAGCAGCCCCGGACAGCCAGCGGGTGTTCGCGAAGTAGCAACACTGACGATGCGCTTGTGGTGCCGCCTCGTATAAGTAGCTCACACACTCCCCTATCCCTACACACTACCTACCCACATCCCAACCCCCCACATTCAGCTCACACCGGGCCGGACTAAGAGTGTTATTCGACCCGTGCCGAGAGTCAGCCTGGCTGGGGGCCCGGTATATAAAACTAGCCCAGTCGTTAACGGAGAGCTCAGGGACTTGGCAGCCCCCTGTTCTAAGTATGCCTTATCCGGGCAACGTGGATCTCTGCCCGGACGGACCGTACCCCTTCTCTGCAGCTCGTGGGAAAAGAATGGAAGAATTTAAAAACAAAAAAATGAGTCTGGAACTCCCCAAATGCCAACAGGGAGCAATCCCAAACAGGGGAAGGCAGCGGCCCAAAGGCCTGGCCCGACCCGCAAATCAGCAGGGAAAACCTGCGCGGCGGAAGATGCTAGGGAGAGCCCAAAGGGGTCCCATCCCGGTGTCGGGGTGGGTGGTGAATTGGCTCCCAAAACCGATACCTTGGCAGAGTGGCTATGCAATCCTGCGGCTGCTCTGCCTGCTGGTAAAGTTGCGGGTGATGAGTCACCATCTACTAGTGTCCAAGCCAAATCTTTTACATAGGCCGATAGAAGGAGTGCTGGCAATATACTCCGTCGGCAGAACGCAAGCCAGATGTCCAGCCCGACGGACAAATGGATAAAGAAGGTTGAGTGGGCCTCGAAGGTGCTGCCGAACTTTGGCAAGGAAGCACCGAAGAAGGAAGCCCCTCAGCCAAAAAGGCAGCGCTCACAAGAGACTCCGGGGCCGATACCGAAGCGCTCCAGAGTGCTGCCTAACACATCATTCGCGCAGATTGCCAGAGAAAGGACGCTGATTGGCGTCCTGGACAAAGGCAGCGCGGACTCCCGGATACCTAGAAACCAGTGGAAGTGGGTGGAAGCGGCACTGGCCGACCGCTGCTTCGAGCTGCTGGAAAAGCAGCCTGGACCCCCCCCCCCGTCTGCAAAGACATGGGCTGGTACCAGGGCTGCATAAAAATCGTAGCCTGGGAAGACGAGCGCTCCGTACAGCTGTACAAAGCAGCGGTAGCGCAAGTCGGGGAAGTCTACCGAGGGGCGAAGCTCGTCGCTGTAGACTGGAGCGAAGTGCCCAGTAGACCAGGGGCGAGAGTCTGGGTGCCCGCCTCCATGAAGGAGCCGGAGCGCATCCTAAAAATGTTGCAAAGATGCAACCCCCACCTCCCAACAGCGGATTGGAAGGTGGTCAAAGTTGAGACGACACAGGGCCCCACAAACCAGGCGGTGGTCGTCCTCAACAAAGAGTCGCTGGCCCCGATTGAGGCTGCCAAAGGCGAGCTCAATTTTGGGTTCAGCTCTGTGACCGTAAAGGTCTACAAGTCGGATGCGGCGGCCGAGGCACGTCCTGTCGACAAGCCAGTTGAGCAGGACGCTGCCTCGGAGATCGAAGCACCCGACGATCACACAGAGATAGACCCAGAGGGCTACTCCACCGATGGCACGCTGAGATGCGACTTCGAGGCGATGTGTTGCCACGAGGAAGTCGAGGACGATCCGGATGCCGACATTACAGTGGTGGAGAACACTAAGGATGTCCTTGAGGCTCCTTCAGATCAATCTCCACCACTGTAAAGCAGCATCCGCTGCTCTTATACTCCGCCTCGAAGAGAGCGGAGCAGACGTAGCCCTTATCCAGGAACCTTGGATAGTGGGAGACAAGGTTTGTGGACTAGGGTCGAAGGAGTACAAGATAATTGTAGCTCAACATGAACGTAAAACCCGAACCTGCATTCTCGCCAGAAAGCACCTTAATATCTTTCTGCTCCATAACTATAGCGATAGCGACAACACGGCGGCAAGCCTAGAGCTGAAAGGGACACATCTAAGGCTGATGTCGTCCTACATGGCCCATGAGGGAAACGATCCTCCCAACGACCTGGTTCGCAAACTAGCCAGCGACAGCGAGAGGTCGGACATAGACCTATTAATAGGTTGCGATGCCAACGCTCACCACACTCAATGGGGGAGCTCGAACACAAATGTAAGGGGTGAGTCACTTTTCAGCTTCATCCTTAACTCAAATCTATTTATTTGTAATCGGGGCAACGACCCCACCTTCATAATTAAAAATCGACAGGAGGTTATTGACATCACCCTAGTGTCTTCCAACCTCTTGACATAGTCAAGAGTTGGCAAGTCCTTGATGACCACTCTTTCTCTGACCACAGATACATCGAGACCACACTATCCCTCGAGTGTCCGAAAACTAAGGACTATATTAATCCCAGGAAAGCCAACTGGGAAAAATATAGCTCAGCCCTGGAGGACTTACTCCCCTCCAAAGCACCATAATGCCCTGACACAAAAGACGACCTAGATCGCCTAGTGAACAGGTTCACAGAGGCATGCAACAAAGCCTTCGCGGCAGCGTGCCCCTCTAGCAAACCTAGGGGGAAAAATAAGCCCCCCTGGTGGTCAAAACAAATAGACATCCTACGTAAAAGCTGCAGGACCCTCTTCAACAGGGCCAAAAGCGCGAACGAGGAGAGCCACTGGGCAGACTACAAAATCAGTCTGTCACTATATAAAAAGGAAACAAGGAAAGCAAAAAGGGCCTCTTGGCAAAAATTTTGCTCGGAAATTGAGGAAACGTCAGAGGCCGCAAGGCTTCGCAAGATTCTCTCAAAAACTAGCCCCTCGGTAGGGTATCTTAAAAGGAATGACGGCACGTGGACTAACTCCAGTGAGGAGTCCCTGCACATTCTACTAGACACACATTTTCCAGGGTGCACAACCATCGAGACGGCACATCTTCCAGGAGAGGGACCGGTAACCTCGATGGATCACATCCTCACAAAACGTAACATAAGCTGGGCAATAAACAGCTTCAACCCGTTCAAATCGCCAGGCCCAGACCAGGTAATCCCGGCCCAACTTCAGAAGGCCGGGGATACGGCCATCAACTGGCTACAAGGTATCTTCAGGAAGATACTGGCTGTGGGTACAATCCCGCGAACATGGCTTAAGGCAAAGATAGTCTTCATTCCCAAAGCTAGGAAAGCCTCGCACTCAGCTGCAAAAGACTTTAGACCAATCAGCCTATCGTCCTTCCTCCTCAAAACCTTTGAGAGACTCGTCGGGCTGCAACTGAGGACAACTATACACCCTCATTTGCTGTCAGGCGCACAGCATGCCTACCGGAAAGGAAAATCCACGGAAACGGCTCTTCATGAAGTGATCTCAGCGGTAGAGAAATCTCTGCATCACAAAGAGTACTCACTCATAGCCTTTTTCGATATTGAGGGAGTTTTCAACAACGTTGTACCGGGCGCCATTACAGAAGCCCTGACTGACCTGGGGGTGGACCGTCACTTGGTGATGCTCATTGATCAATTGCTCACATGCAGGACGGTGACATCATCGATGGGATCGTCCGCCCAGTCAAGGTATGTCAACAGAGGCACCCCGCAAGGTGGTGTCCTGTCTCCTCTTCTGTGGAACATAGCAGTCAACAAGATTCTATGTGACCTAGAAGGGGGGGGCTGCAATGTCGTGGCCTATGCGGACGACGTTGCGATTATCTTCTCGGGGAAATACCCCCAAACACTGTGCGACTTAATGTCCACAAAGCTAGCGCAACTGTCGGATTGGACAGAATCGCGCGGTCTGGGAGTAAATCCCTCAAAAACGGAACTCGTACTATTCACAAATAAATACAAGGTCCCGCCCCTCAACCCTCCAATACTACAAGGATGCAGGCTCTCCTTTAGCGACAGTGCCAGTTACTTAGGGTTGGTAATTGACAAGAAGCTTAGCTGGAACCTGAATGTCAAAGACAGAGTGAAGAAGGCAATGACTGCACTCTACACATGCAAAAAAGCTATTGGGCTAAGATGGGGTATGATCCCAAGCATAGTCCAATGGATATATCAAGCTATAGTTAGACCAATACTACTCTACGGAGTTACGGTGTGGTGGCCGGCCCTATCAAAAAGGGCGATCACCAAGCAACTGGGCAAAGTCCAGCGGACTGCCGCCCTATGCATCAGCGGAGCTCTTCGCACCACCCCAAATGATGCGCTAAATGCCATCCTATGCCTACAGAGCCTTGACCTCGCAGGAAAGGAACGGGCAGAAGCAGCAGCAATACGTCTAAGAGACTCAGATCAATGGGTGACACAGTGCATAGGTCACTCAGCCATATTAAATAATAGCAGTACCGTCCCCTCAAAAACAGACTACCAAGTTCCAAGAGAGTACACAGACACTCCCTTCGACACAATCATCCCTCACAGAGACGAATGGCTCGAGGGACTCCCAGGCCCAGATGGGGCCATAAACATCTTCACAGATGGATCAAAGCTGGACGACAGAGTCGGAGGGGGAATCTACTCTGAACAGCTAAGCATAAGGCATTCCTTCAGACTCCCAGATCATTGCAGTGTCTTTCAAGCGGAAGTCATAGCAATCAGGGAGGCTCTAGACTGCCTACAAGCAGCTGCCGTCACGGCAACCAAGCTAAACATTTATAGCGACAGCCAGGCTGCGATCAAATCGCTAAGCGCGATTTCCTCGAACTCGGCCACCGTGGCAGACTGCCGCAAATCTCTGCACGAGATGGCTCAGCAATTTGCTATTAGCCTGATTTGGGTCCCGGGCCACCGGGACATCGAGGGCAACTGTATAGCGGACGAGCTGGCCAGATCTGGCACTACAATCCCCCTTCTCCAAGACAAGGAGGATATCTGTATGCCAATGGCCACCTCTAAGCTCATTATAAGGGAGCAATACAAGCGACTAAAAAACGATATGTGGCAAACAGTGCCACGATGTCGCACAACTCGGCAAACATGGCCGACCATGGACATGAAGCGCACCTCCGAGCTCCTCAAGTTAAGCAGGAAAAGGTGCAGCGTAGTCACACGTTCCCTCACGGGACACTGGCTAATAGGCACCCACGCTAACAGGCTGGGGGCCCCACATAACGATTTTTGTCGCAGCTGTAGAGACGAGGAAGAGGGCTCACCTGGGCTCAGCCTTTCTACACGACATCTCAGAGATGTCCAAACTATGTCCCAGGAGGATAGCGAACTTTGTGAGAGCATCTGGATGGGATAATTGCTGACAGGAAGTCTCACAACGCAGGAAGGAAATGATCCTATGCGGTATCACAACGGGCCGAAACCGGCCTAAGTGTGACGGGTTCCGAGCGAGCCCGGCAGCCGCCTCAACCTAACCTAACCTAGGCATAAGATAAGGTTGGTGCAAAAGTGACTTTTTGTATAAATGGTGTCGGTTTTTGGTCGATTTTGGGTACAATTAAGCTAAATATGTGGTCGATTTAGGCATAAAATGAGTTTGGTGCAAAAGTGTTTTTTTGTCTAAACAATGTCGGTTTATGGTCGATTTTGGGTAGAAATAAGCTAAATATAAGGTCGAATTAAATAAAATGAGTTTGGTGCAAAAGTGATTTTTATACCCGATACTCAAAATGAGTATTGGTAAAAGTGGATGTGTGTAACGTCCAGAAGGAATCGTTTCCGACCCCATAAAGTATATATATTCTTGATCAGCATCAATAGCCGAGTCGATTGAGCCCTGTCTGTCTGTCCGTCTGTCCGTCCGTCCGTCCGTCCGTCCGTCCGTCCCCTTCAGCGCCTGTGCTCAAAGACTATAAGAGCTAGAGCAACGATGTTTTGGATCCAGACTTCTGTGATATGTCACTGCTACAAAAATATTTCAAAACTTCGCCCCGCCCACTTCCGCCCCCACAAAGGACGAAAATCTGTGGCATCCACATTTTTAAAGATACGATAAAACCAAAAACGCAGAATCGGTGAGGATGACCATATCTTCTACAGTGCAAAATCTGAACCAGATCGTATAATGATTATAGCCAGAATCAAGAAAACAATTTCATTCTTTCTCGCTCTGTCTCTCTCTAACACACAGGTTTCATGGTCGGTTTTGTCAATTGCAAAATATGAGTTCAAGGATCTCAGAACCTATAAGAGCCAGAGCAACCAAAATTGGTATCCACACTCCTGTGATATCGGACCTTGACCGTTTCGTGTCCAAATTTCTCCACACCCCCTTCCGCCCCCGCAAAGGACGAAAATCTGGGGCATCCACAAATCTCAGAGACTATTAAGGCTAGAGTAACCAAATTTGGTATCCGCACTTCTGTTAGATCTCACTATAAAACGTATATCTCAGAATTTCGCCCCACCCCCTTCCGCCCCCACAAAAGACGAAAATCTGTTGCATCCACAATATTGCACATTCGAGAAAACTAAAACGCAGAATCATAGATAATGACCATATCTATCAGATTGCTGAATCTGGATCAGATCGGATCATTTTTGTAGCCAAAAGCAAGAAATCAATTTTCAGTGGCTACGCAGCGCCCGACGTCACGCTCAGACTGATTTTCTGTCTCTCTCGCACGCACTCTTTGTCGTGTCGTTTAATATTAGCGGCGTCTGCCGGAGGAGAGCCATACTGACTTAGTATCGGGTATAACCGTAGAGTTGCGGTGACCGCAGCAACTCACAACGTTCTCCCTCGTTTTGTCTAAATAATGTCGGTTTATGGTCGATTTTGGGTAGAAATAAGCTAAATATAAGGTCGAATTAAATAAAATGAGTTTGGTGCAAAAGTGATTTTTTGTTAAAATAGTGTAGGTTTTTGGTCCATTTTTGGTCAAAATAGGCTAAAATGTGGTCGATGTAGGCATAAGATGAGGTTGGTGCAAAAGTGATTTTTTGTTTAAATGGTGTCGGTTTTTGGTCGATTTTGGGTACTATTAAGCTAAATATGTGGTCGATTTAGGCATTAAATGAGTTTGTTGCAAAAGTGATTTTTTGTTAAAATGGTTTCGGTTTTTGGTCGATTTACGGTAGAAATAATCTAAATATAGGGTCGATTTAGGCATAAGATAAGGTTAGTGCAAAAGTGACTTTTTGTTTAAATGGTGTCGGTTTTTGGTCGATTTTGGGTACAATTAAGCTAAATATGTGGTCGATTTAGGCATAAAATGAGTTTGGTGCAAAAGTGTTTTTATACCCGATACTCAAAATGAGTATTGGGGTATATTAGATTTGTGGTAAAAGTGGATGTGTGTAACGTCCAGAAGGAATCGTTTCCGACCCCATAAAGTATATATATTCTTGATCGGCATCAATAGCCGAGTCGATTGAGCCCTGTCTGTCTGTCCGTCCGTCCGTCTGTCCGTCTGTCCGTCCCCTTCAGCGCCTAGTGCTCAAAGACTATAAGAGCTAGAGCAACGATGTTTTGGATCCAGACTTCTGTGATATGTCACTGCTACAAAAATATTTCAAAACTTCGCCCCGCCCACTTCCGCCCCCACAAAGGACGAAAATCTGTGGCATCCACAATTTTAAAGATATGAGAAAACCAAAAACGTAGAATTGTAGAGAATGACCATCTTTAAGACTGCGAAATCTGAATTGGATCGTATTATTATTATAGCCATTATTATTATTATATATTATTATTATATGACCTGGGGGTGGACCGTCACTTGGTGATGCTCATTGATCAATTGCTCACATGCAGGACGGTGACATCATCGATGGGATCGTCCGCCCAGTCAAGGTATGTCAACAGAGGCACCCCGCAAGGTGGTGTCCTGTCTCCTCTTCTGTGGAACATAGCAGTCAACAAGATTCTATGTGACCTAGAAGGGGGGGGCTGCAATGTCGTGGCCTATGCGGACGACGTTGCGATTATCTTCTCGGGGAAATACCCCCAAACACTGTGCGACTTAATGTCCACAAAGCTAGCGCAACTGTCGGATTGGACAGAATCGCGCGGTCTGGGAGTAAATCCCTCAAAAACGGAACTCGTACTATTCACAAATAAATACAAGGTCCCGCCCCTCAACCCTCCAATACTACAAGGATGCAGGCTCTCCTTTAGCGACAGTGCCAGTTACTTAGGGTTGGTAATTGACAAGAAGCTTAGCTGGAACCTGAATGTCAAAGACAGAGTGAAGAAGGCAATGACTGCACTCTACACATGCAAAAAAGCTATTGGGCTAAGATGGGGTATGATCCCAAGCATAGTCCAATGGATATATCAAGCTATAGTTAGACCAATACTACTCTACGGAGTTACGGTGTGGTGGCCGGCCCTATCAAAAAGGGCGATCACCAAGCAACTGGGCAAAGTCCAGCGGACTGCCGCCCTATGCATCAGCGGAGCTCTTCGCACCACCCCAAATGATGCGCTAAATGCCATCCTATGCCTACAGAGCCTTGACCTCGCAGGAAAGGAACGGGCAGAAGCAGCAGCAATACGTCTAAGAGACTCAGATCAATGGGTGACACAGTGCATAGGTCACTCAGCCATATTAAATAATAGCAGTACCGTCCCCTCAAAAACAGACTACCAAGTTCCAAGAGAGTACACAGACACTCCCTTCGACACAATCATCCCTCACAGAGACGAATGGCTCGAGGGACTCCCAGGCCCAGATGGGGCCATAAACATCTTCACAGATGGATCAAAGCTGGACGACAGAGTCGGAGGGGAATCTACTCTGAACAGCTAAGCATAAGGCATTCCTTCAGACTCCCAGATCATTGCAGTGTCTTTCAAGCGGAAGTCATAGCAATCAGGGAGGCTCTAGACTGCCTACAAGCAGCTGCCGTCACGGCAACCAAGCTAAACATTTATAGCGACAGCCAGGCTGCGATCAAATCGCTAAGCGCGATTTCCTCGAACTCGGCCACCGTGGCAGACTGCCGCAAATCTCTGCACGAGATGGCTCAGCAATTTGCTATTAGCCTGATTTGGGTCCCGGGCCACCGGGACATCGAGGGCAACTGTATAGCGGACGAGCTGGCCAGATCTGGCACTACAATCCCCCTTCTCCAAGACAAGGAGGATATCTGTATGCCAATGGCCACCTCTAAGCTCATTATAAGGGAGCAATACAAGCGACTAAAAAACGATATGTGGCAAACAGTGCCACGATGTCGCACAACTCGGCAAACATGGCCGACCATGGACATGAAGCGCACCTCCGAGCTCCTCAAGTTAAGCAGGAAAAGGTGCAGCGTAGTCACACGTTCCCTCACGGGACACTGGCTAATAGGCACCCACGCTAACAGGCTGGGGCCCCACATAACGATTTTTGTCGCAGCTGTAGAGACGAGGAAGAGGGCTCACCTGGGCTCAGCCTTTCTACACGACATCTCAGAGATGTCCAAACTATGTCCCAGGAGGATAGCGAACTTTGTGAGAGCATCTGGATGGGATAATTGCTGACAGGAAGTCTCACAACGCAGGAAGGAAATGATCCTATGCGGTATCACAACGGGCCGAAACCGGCCTAAGTGTGACGGGTTCCGAGCGAGCCCGGCAGCCGCCTCAACCTAACCTAACCTAGGCATAAGATAAGGTTGGTGCAAAAGTGACTTTTTGTATAAATGGTGTCGGTTTTTGGTCGATTTTGGGTACAATTAAGCTAAATATGTGGTCGATTTAGGCATAAAATGAGTTTGGTGCAAAAGTGTTTTTTTGTCTAAACAATGTCGGTTTATGGTCGATTTTGGGTAGAAATAAGCTAAATATAAGGTCGAATTAAATAAAATGAGTTTGGTGCAAAAGTGATTTTTATACCCGATACTCAAAATGAGTATTGGTAAAAGTGGATGTGTGTAACGTCCAGAAGGAATCGTTTCCGACCCCATAAAGTATATATATTCTTGATCAGCATCAATAGCCGAGTCGATTGAGCCCTGTCTGTCTGTCCGTCTGTCCGTCCGTCCGTCCGTCCGTCCGTCCGTCCCCTTCAGCGCCTGTGCTCAAAGACTATAAGAGCTAGAGCAACGATGTTTTGGATCCAGACTTCTGTGATATGTCACTGCTACAAAAATATTTCAAAACTTCGCCCCGCCCACTTCCGCCCCCACAAAGGACGAAAATCTGTGGCATCCACATTTTTAAAGATACGATAAAACCAAAAACGCAGAATCGGTGAGGATGACCATATCTTCTACAGTGCAAAATCTGAACCAGATCGTATAATGATTATAGCCAGAATCAAGAAAACAATTTTATTCTTTCTCGCTCTGTCTCTCTCTAACACACAGGTTTCATGGTCGGTTTTGTCAATTGCAAAATATGAGTTCAAGGATCTCAGAACCTATAAGAGCCAGAGCAACCAAAATTGGTATCCACACTCCTGTGATATCGGACCTTGACCGTTTCGTGTCCAAATTTCTCCACACCCCCTTCCGCCCCCGCAAAGGACGAAAATCTGGGGCATCCACAAATCTCAGAGACTATTAAGGCTAGAGTAACCAAATTTGGTATCCGCACTTCTGTTAGATCTCACTATAAAACGTATATCTCAGAATTTCGCCCCACCCCCTTCCGCCCCCACAAAAGACGAAAATCTGTTGCATCCACAATATTGCACATTCGAGAAAACTAAAACGCAGAATCATAGATAATGACCATATCTATCAGATTGCTGAATCTGGATCAGATCGGATCATTTTTGTAGCCAAAAGCAAGAAATCAATTTTCAGTGGCTACGCAGCGCCCGACGTCACGCTCAGACTGATTTTCTGTCTCTCTCGCACGCACTCTTTGTCGTGTCGTTTAATATTAGCGGCGTCTGCCGGAGGAGAGCCATACTGACTTAGTATCGGGTATAACCGTAGAGTTGCGGTGACCGCAGCAACTCACAACGTTCTCCCTCGTTTTGTCTAAATAATGTCGGTTTATGGTCGATTTTGGGTAGAAATAAGCTAAATATAAGGTCGAATTAAATAAAATGAGTTTGGTGCAAAAGTGATTTTTTGTTAAAATAGTGTAGGTTTTTGGTCCATTTTTGGTCAAAATAGGCTAAAATGTGGTCGATGTAGGCATAAGATGAGGTTGGTGCAAAAGTGATTTTTTGTTTAAATGGTGTCGGTTTTTGGTCGATTTTGGGTACTATTAAGCTAAATATGTGGTCGATTTAGGCATTAAATGAGTTTGTTGCAAAAGTGATTTTTTGTTAAAATGGTTTCGGTTTTTGGTCGATTTACGGTAGAAATAATCTAAATATAGGGTCGATTTAGGCATAAGATAAGGTTAGTGCAAAAGTGACTTTTTGTTTAAATGGTGTCGGTTTTTGGTCGATTTTGGGTACAATTAAGCTAAATATGTGGTCGATTTAGGCATAAAATGAGTTTGGTGCAAAAGTGTTTTTATACCCGATACTCAAAATGAGTATTGGGGTATATTAGATTTGTGGTAAAAGTGGATGTGTGTAACGTCCAGAAGGAATCGTTTCCGACCCCATAAAGTATATATATTCTTGATCAGCATCAATAGCCGAGTCGATTGAGCCCTGTCTGTCTGTCCGTCCGTCCGTCTGTCCGTCTGTCCGTCCCCTTCAGCGCCTAGTGCTCAAAGACTATAAGAGCTAGAGCAACGATGTTTTGGATCCAGACTTCTGTGATATGTCACTGCTACAAAAATATTTCAAAACTTCGCCCCGCCCACTTCCGCCCCCACAAAGGACGAAAATCTGTGGCATCCACAATTTTAAAGATATGAGAAAACCAAAAACGTAGAATTGTAGAGAATGACCATCTTTAAGACTGCGAAATCTGAATTGGATCGTATTATTATTATAGCCAGCATCAAGAAAACAATTTCATTTTTTCTCGCCCTGTCTCTCTCTAACACACACGTAGCATAGGCGGCTTTGCTTAGAGTAAAACATTAGCGCCTAGATCTCAGAGACTACAAAAGCTAGAGCAACCAAATTTGGTATCCACACTCCTAATATATCGGACCGAGACGAGTTTGTTTCAAAATTTCGCCACACCCCCTTCCGCCCACGCAAGGGACGAAAATCTGGGGATATTCAAAAATCTCAGAGACTATTAAGGCTAGAGTAACCAAAGTTGGTATCCGCACTCCTGTTAGATTTTACTATAAAACGTGTATCTCAAAATTTCACCCCACCCCCTTCCGCCCACACACAGGACGAAAATCTGTTGCATCCACAATATTGCACATTCGAGAAAACTAAAAACGCAGAATCATAGATAATGACCATATCTATCAGACTGCTGAATCTGGATCAGATCAGATCATTTTTATAGCCAATAGGAACAAATCAATTTGCAGTGGCTACGCAGCGCCCGACGTCACGCTCAGACTGATTTTCTGTCTCTCTCGCACGCACTCTTTGTCGTGTCGTTTAATATTAGCGGCGTCTGCCGGAGGAGAGCCATACTGACTTAGTATCGGGTATAACCGTAGAGTTGCGGTGTCCGCAGCAACTCACAACGTTCCCCCTCGTTTTTTGTTAAAATTGTGTCGGTTTTTGGTCAGTTTCGGGTAGAAATAAGCTAAATATGTGGTCGATTTAGGCTTAAAATGAGTTTGGTGCAAAATTGATTTTTTGTTAAAATGGTTTCGGTTTTTGGTCGATTTTGGGTACAATTAAGCTAAATATGTGGTCGATTTAGGCATAAAATGAGTTTGGTGCAAAAGTGTTTTTATACCCGATACTCTAAATGAGTATTGGGGTATATTAGATTTGTGGTAAAAGTGGATGTTTGTAACGTCCAGAAGGAATCGTTTCCGACCCCATAAAGAATATATATTCTTGATCAGCATCAATAGCCGAGTCGATTGAGCCATGTCTGTCTGTCCGTCTGTCCGTCCGTCCGTCCGTCCGTCCGTCCGTCCGTCCGTCCCCTTCAGCGCCTAGTGCTCAAAGACTATAAGAGCTAGAGCAACGATGTTTTGGATCCAGACTTCTGTGATATGTCACTGCTACAAAAATATTTCAAAACTTCGCCCCGCCCACTTCCGCCCCCACAAAAGACGAAAATCTGTGGCATCCACATTTTTAAAGATACGATAAAACCAAAAACGCAGAATCGGTGAGGATGACCATATCTTCTACAGTGCGAAATCTGAACCAGATCGTATAATGATTATAGCCAGAATCAAGAAAAAAAAATCATTCTTTCTCGCTCTGTCTCTCTCTAACACACAGGTTTCATGGTCGGTTTTGTCAATTGCAAAATATGAGTTCAAGGATCTCAGAACCTATAAGAGCCAGAGCAACCAAATTTGGTATCCACACTCCTGTGATATCGGACCTTGACCTTTTCGTGTCTAAATTTCGCCACACCCCCTTCCGCCCCCGCAAAGGACGAAAATCTGGGGCATCCACAAATCTCAGAGACTATAAAGGCTAGAGTAACCAAATTTGGTATCCGCACTCCTGTTAGATCTCACTATAAAACGTACATCTCAGAATTTCGCCCCACCCCCTTCCGCCCCCACAAAAGACGAAAATCTGTTGCATCCACAATATTGCACATTCGAGAAAACTAAAAACGCAGAATCATAGATAATGACCATATCTATCAGATTGCTGAATCTGGATCAGATCGGATCATTTTTGTAGCCAAAAGCAAGAAATCAATTTTCAGTGGCTACGCAGCGCCCGACGCCACGCTCAGACTGATTTTCTGTCTCTCTCGCACGCACTCTTTGTCGTGTGGTTCAATATTAGCGGCGTCTGCCGGAGGAGAGCCATACTGACTTAGTATCGGGTATAACTGTAGAGTTGCGGTGTCCGCAGCAACTCACAACGTTCCACCTCGTTTTGTCTAAATAATGTCGGTTTATGGTCGATTTTGGGTAAAAAAAACTAAATATAAGGACGATTTAGGCATAAGATAAGGTTGGTGCAAAAGTGATTTTTGTTAAAATTGTGTCGGTCTTTGGTCAGTTTTGGGTATAAATAAGCTAAATATGTGGTCGATTTAGGCTTAAAATGAGTTTGGTGCAAAATTGATTTTTTGTTAAAATGGTTTCGGTTTTTGGTCGATTTTGGGTACAATTAAGCTAAATATGTGGTCGATTTAGGCATAAAATGAGTTTGGTGCAAAAGTGTTTTTATACCCGATACTCAAAATGAGTATTGGGGTATATTAGATTTGTGGTAAAAGTGGATATGTGTAACGTCCAGAAGGAATCGTTTCCGACCCCATAAAGTATATATATTCTTGATCAGCATCAATAGCCGAGTCGATTGAGCCATGTCTGTCTGTCCGTCTGTCCGTCCGTCCGTCTGTCCGTCTGTCCGTCCCCTTCAGCGCCTAGTGCTCAAAGACTATAAGAGCTAGAGCAACGATGTTTTGGATCCAGACTTCTGTGATATGTCACTACTACAAAAATATTTCAAAACTTCGCCCCGCCCACTTCCGCCCCCACAAAGGACGAAAATCTGTGGCATCCACAATTTTAAAGATATGAGAAAACCAAAAACGTAGAATTGTAGAAAATTACCATATCTTTAAGACTGCGGAATCTGAATTGGATCGTATTATTATTATAGCCAGCATCAAGAAAACAATTTCATTTTTTCTCGCCCTGTCTCTCTCTAACACACACGTAGCATAGGCGGCTTTGCTTAGAGTAAAACATTAGCGCCTAGATCTCAGAGACTACAAAAGCTAGAGCAACCAAATTTGGTATCCACACTCCTAGTATATCGGACCGAGACGAGTTTGTTTCAAAATTTCGCCACACCCCCTTCCGCCCCCGCAAAGGACGAAAATCTGGGGATATTCAAAAATCTCAGAGACTATTAAGGCTAGAGTAACCAAATTTGGTATCCGCACTCCTGTTAGATCTAACTATAAGACGTGTATCTCAAAATTTCACCCCACCCCCTTCCGCCCACACAAAGGACGAAAATCTGTTGTATCCACAATATTGCACATTCGAGAAAACTAAAAGCGCAGAATCATAGATAATGACCATATCTATCAGATTGCTGAATCTGGATCAGATCGGATCATTTTTGTAGCCAAAAGCAAGAAATCAATTTTCAGTGGCTACGCAGCGCCCGACGTCACACTCAGACTGATTTTCTGTCTCTCTCGCACGCACTCTTTGTCGTGTCGTTTAATATTAGCGGCGTCTGCCGGAGGAGAGCCATACTGACTTAGTATCGGGTATAACCGTAGAGTTGCGGTGTCCGCAGCAACTCACAACGTTCCCCCTCGTTTTGTCTAAATGTTGTCGGCTTATGGTCGATTTTGGGTAAAAAAAAACTAAATATGTGGACGATTTAGGCATAAGATGAGGTTGGTGCAAAAGTAATTTTTTGTTAAAATTGTGTCGGTTTTTAGTCAGTTTCGGGTAGAAATAAGCTAAATATGTGGTCGATTTAGGCTTAAAATGAGTTTGGTGCAAATTTGATTTTTTTTTTAAATAGTGTAGGTTTTTGGTCGATTTTGGGTACTATTAAGCTAAATATGTGGTCGATTTAGGCATTAAATGAGTTTGTTGCAAAAGTGATAATTTGTAAAAATGGTTTCGGTTTTTGGTCGATTTACGGTAGAAATAATCTAAATATAAGGTCAATTTAGTCATAAGATAAGGTTGTTGCAAAAGTGACTTTTTGTTTAAATGGTGTCGGTTTTTGGTCGCTTTTGGGTACAATTAAGCTAAATATGTGGTCGATTTAGGCATAAAATGAGTTTGGTGCAAAAGTGTTTTTTTGTCTAAATAATGTCGGCTTATGGTCCATTTTTGGTCAAAATAAGCTATATAAGTGGTCGAGTTAGGCTTAACATGAGTTTGGTGCAAAATTGATTTTTTGTTAAAATGGTTTCGGTTTTTGGTCGATTTTGGTAACAATTAAGCTAAATATGTGCTCGATTTAGGCATAAAATGAGTTTGGTGCAAAAGTGTTTTTTTGTCTAAATGTTGTCGGTTTATGGTCGATTTTGGGTAAAAAAAACTAAATATGTGGACGATTTTGGCATAAGATGAGGTTGGTGCAAAAGTGATTTTTTGTTTAAATGGTGTCGGTTTTTGGTCGATTTTCGGTAGAAATAAGCTTAATAGGTGGTCGATTTAGGCTTAAAATGAGTTTGGTACAAAAGTGACTTTTTGTTTAAATGGTGTCGGCTTATGGTCGATTTTGGGTACAATTAAGCTAAATATGTGGTCGATTTAGGCATAAAATGAGTTTGGTGAAAATGTGTTTTTTTGTCTAAATAATGTCGGCTTATGGTCCATTTTTGGTCAAAATAAGCTATATATGTGGTCGAGTTAGGCTTAACATGAGTTTGGTGCAAAATTGATTTTTTGTTAAAATGGTTTCGGTTTTTGGTCGATTTTGGTAACAATTAAGCTAAATATGTGCTCGATTTAGGCATAAAATGAGTTTGGTGCAAAAGTGTTTTTTTGTCTAAATGTTGTCGGTATATGGTCGATTTTGGGTAAAAAGAACTAAATATGTGGACGATTTTGGCATAAGATGAGGTTGGTGCAAAAGTGATTTTTTGTTTAAATGGTGTCGGTTTTTGGTCGATTTTCGGTAGAAATAAGCTTAATAGGTGGTCGACTTAGGCTTAAAATGAGTTTGGTACAAAAGTGACTTTTTGTTTAAATGGTGTCGGCTTATGGTCGATTTTGGGTACAATTAAGCTAAATATGTGTTCGATTTAGGCATAAAATGAGTTTGGTGCAAAAGTGTTTTTTTGTCTAAATGTTGTCGGTTTATGGTCGATTTTGGGTAAAAAAAACTAAATATGTGGACGATTTTGGCATAAGATGAGGTTGGTGCGAAAGTGATTTTTTGTTTAAATGGTGTCGGTTTTTGGTCGATTTTCGGTAGAAATAAGCTTAATAGGTGGTCGATTTAGGCTTAAAATGAGTTTGGTACAAAAGTGACTTTTTGTTTAAATGGTGTCGGTTTTTGGTCGATTTTGGGTACTATTAAGCTAAATATGTGGTCGATTTAGGCATTAAATGAGTTTGTTGCAAAAGTGATTTTTTGTTAAAATGGTTTCGGTTTTTGGTCGATTTACGGTAGAAATAATCTAAATATAGGGTCGGTTTAGGCATAAGATAAGGTTAGTGCAAAAGTGACTTTTTGTTTAAATGGTGTCGGTTTTTGGTCGATTTTGGGTACAATTAAGCTAAATATGTGGTCGATTTAGGCATAAAATGAGTTTGGTGCAAAAGTGTTTTTTTGTCTAAATAATGTCGGTTTATGGTCGATTTTGGGTAGAAATAAGCTAAATATAAGGTCGAATTAAATAAAATGAGTTTGGTGCAAAAATGATTTTTTGTTAAAATAGTGTAGGTTTTTGGTCCATTTTTGGTCAAAATAGGCTAAAATGTAGTCGATGTAGGCATAAGATGAGGTTGGTGCAAAAGTGATTTTTTGTTTAAATGGCGTCGGTTTTTGGTCGATTTTGGGTAGAAATATTCTAAATATAAGTTCGATTAGTCATTAAATGAGTTTGGTGCAAGTGTTTTTTTGTCTAAGTGGTGTCGGTTTATGGTCGATTTTGGGTAAAAAAAAAACTAAATATGTGGTCGATTAAGGCATAAGATGAGGTTGGTGCAAAAGTGATTTTTTGTTTAAATGGTGTCGGTTTTTGGTCGATTTTCGGTAGAAATAAGCTTAATAGGTGGTCGATTTAGGCTTAAAATGAGTTTGGTACAAAAGTGACTTTTTGTTTAAATGGTGTCGGTTTTTGGTCGATTTTGGGTACTATTAAGCTAAATATGTGGTCGATTTAGGCATTAAATGAGTTTGTTGCAAAAGTGATTTTTTGTTAAAATGGTTTCGGTTTTTGGTCGATTTACGGTAGAAATAATCTAAATATAGGGTCGGTTTAGGCATAAGATAAGGTTAGTGCAAAAGTGACTTTTTGTTTAAATGGTGTCGGTTTTTGGTCGATTTTGGGTACAATTAAGCTAAATATGTGGTCGATTTAGGCATAAAATGAGTTTGGTGCAAAAGTGTTTTTTTGTCTAAATAATGTCGGTTTATGGTCGATTTTGGGTAGAAATAAGCTAAATATAAGGTCGAATTAAATAAAATGAGTTTGGTGCAAAAGTGATTTTTATACCCGATACTCAAAATGAGTATTGGGGTATATTAGATTTGTGGTAAAAGTGGATGTGTGTAACGTCCAGAAGGAATCGTTTCCGACCCCATAAAGTATATATATTCTTGATCAGCATCAATAGCCGAGTCGATTGAGCCCTGTCTGTCTGTCCGTCCGTCCGTCTGTCCGTCTGTCCGTCCCCTTCAGCGCCTAGTGCTCAAAGACTATAAGAGCTAGAGCAACGATGTTTTGGATGTCACTGCTACAAAAATATTTCAAAACTTCGCCCCGCCCATTTCCGCCCCCACAAAGGACGAAAATCTGTGGCATCCACAATTTTAAAGATATGAGAAAACCAAAAACGTAGAATTGTAGAGAATGACCATATCTTTAAGACTGCGGAATCTGAATTGGATCGTATCATTATTATAGCCAGCATCAAGAAAACAATTTCATTTTTTCTCGCCCTGTCTCTCTCTAACACACACGTAGCATAGGCGGCTTTGCTTAGAGTAAAACATTAGCGCCTAGATCTCAGAGACTACAAAAGCTAGAGCAACCAAATTTGGTATCCACACTCCTAATATATCGGACCGAGACGAGTTTGTTTCAAAATTTCGCCACACCCCCTTCCGCCCCGCAAAGGACGAAAATCTGGGGATATTCAAAAATCTCAGAGACTATTAAGGCTAGAGTAACCAAATTTGGTATCCGCACTCCCGTTAGATCTTACTATAAAACGTGTATCTCAAAATTTCGCCCCACCCCCTTCCGCCCACACAAAAGACGAAAATCTGTTGCATCCACAATATTGCACATTCGAGAAAACTAAAAACGCAGAATCATAGATAATGACCATATCTATCAGATTGCTGAATCTGGATCAGATCAGATCATTTTTATAGCCAATAGAAACAAATCAATTTGCAGTGGCTACGCAGCGCCCGACGTCACGCTCAGACTGATTTTCTGTCTCTCTGGCACGCACTCTTTGTCGTGTCGTTTAATATTAGCGGCGTCTGCCGGAGGAGAGCCATACTGACTTAGTATCGGGTATAACCGTAGAGTTGCGGTGTCCGCATCAACTCACAACGTTCCCCCTCGTTTTTTGTTAAAATAGTGTAGGTTTTTGGTCCATTTTTGGTCAAAATAGGCTAAAATGTGGTCGATGTAGGCATAAGATGAGGTCGATGCAAAAGTGATTTTTTGCTTAAATGGCGTCGGTTTTTGGTCGATTTTGGGTAGAAATATTCTAAATATAAGTTCGATTAGTCATTAAATGAGTTTGGTGCAAGTGTTTTATTGTCTAAGTGGTGTCGGTTTACGGTCGATTTTGGGTAAAAAAAAAACTAAATATGTGGTCGATTTAGGCATAAGATGAGGTTGGTGCAAAAGTGATTTTTTGATTAAATGGTGTCGGTTTTTGGTCGATTTTCGGTAGAAATAAGCGAAATAGGTGGTCGATTTAGGCTTAAAATGAGTTTGGTACAAAAGTGACTTTTTGTTTAAATGGTGTCGGTTTTTGGTCGATTTTGGGTACTATTAAGCTAAATATGTGGTCGATTTAGGCATTAAATGAGTTTGTTGCAAAAGTGATTTTTTGTTAAAATGGTTTCGGTTTTTGGTCGATTTACGGTAGAAATAATCTAAATATAGGGTCGGTTTAGGCATAAGATAAGGTTAGTGCAAAAGTGACTTTTTGTTTAAATGGTGTCGGTTTTTGGTCGATTTTGGGTACAATTAAGCTAAATATGTGGTCGATTTAGTCATAAAATGAGTTTGGTGCAAAAGTGTTTTTTTGTCTAAATAATGTCGGTTTATGGTCGATTTTGGGTAGAAATAAGCTAAATATAAGGTCGAATTAAATAAAATGAGTTTGGTGCAAAAGTGATTTTTTGTTAAAATAGTGTAGGTTTTTGGTCCATTTTTGGTCAAAATAGGCTAAAATGTGGTCGATGTAGGCATAAGATGAGGTTGGTGCAAAAGTGATTTTTTGTTTAAATGGCGTCGGTTTTTGGTCGATTTTGGGTAGAAATATTCTAAATATAAGTTCGATTAGTCATTAAATGAGTTTGGTGCAAGTGTTTTTTTTGTCTAAGTGGTGTCGGTTTATGGTCGATTTTGGGTAAAAAAAAAACTAAATATGTGGTCGATTAAGGCATAAGATGAGGTTGGTGCAAAAGTGATCTTTTGTTTAAATGGTGTCGGTATTTGGTCGATTTTCGGTATAAATAAGCTTAATAGGTGGTCGATTTAGGCTTAAAATGAGTTTGGTACAAAAGTGACTTTTTGTTTAAATGGTGTCGGCTTATGGTCGATTTTGGGTACAATTAAGCTAAATATGTGTTCGATTTAGGCATAAAATGAGTTTGGTGCAAAAGTGTTTTTCTGTCTAAATGTTGTCGGTTTATGGTCGATTTTGGGTAAAAAAAACTAAATATGTGGACGGTTTTGGCATAAGATTTTGGTGCAAAATTGATTTTTTGTTAAAATGGTTTCAGTTTTTGGTCGATTTTGGGTACTATTAAGCAAAATATGTGGTCGATTTAAGCATAAGATGAGGCTGGTGCAAAAGTGATTTTTTGTTAAAATTGTGTCGGTTTTTGGTCAGTTTTGGGTAGAAATAAGCTAAGTTTGGTGCAAAATTGATTTTTTGTTAAAATGGTTTCGGTTTTTGGTCGATTTTGGGTACTATTAAGCTAAATATGTGGTCGATTTAGGCATTAAATGAGTTGGTTGCAAAAGTGATTTTTTGTTAAAATGGTTTCGGTTTTTGGTCGATTTACGGTAGAAATAATTTAAATATAAGGTCGATTTAGGCATAAGATAAGGTTGGTGCAAAAGTGAGTTTTTGTTTAAATGGTGTCGGTTTTTGGTCGATTTTGGGTACTATTAAGCTAAATATGTGGTCGATTTAGGCATTAAATGAGTTTGTTGCAAAAGCGATTTTTTGTTAAAATGGTTTCGGTTTTTGGTCGATTTACGGTAGAAATAATCTAAATATGTGGACGATTTAGGCATAAGATGAGGATGGTGCAAAAGTGATTTTTTGTTAAAATTGTGTCGGTTTTAGGTCAGTTTCGGGTAGAAATAAGCTAAATATGTGGTCGATTTAGGCATAAAATGTTTTTGGTGCAAAAGTGTTTTTTGTCTAAATAATGTCGGTTTATGGTCGATTTTGGGTAAAAAAAACTAAATATGTGGACGACTTAGGCATAAGATAAGGTTGGCGCAAAAGTGTTTTTATACCCGATACTCAAAATGAGTATTGGGGTATATTAGATTTGTGGTAAAAGTGGATGTGTGTAACGTCCAGAAGGAATCGTTTCCGACCCCATAAAGTATATATATTCTTGATCAGCATCAATAGCCGAGTCGATTGAGCCATGTCTGTCTGTCCGTCTGTCCGTCCGTCCGTCTGTCCGTCTGTCCGTCCCCTTCAGCGCCTAGTGCTCAAAGACTATAAGAGCTAGAGCAACGATGTTTTGGATCCAGACTTCTGTGATATGTCACTGCTACAAAAATATTTCAAAACTTCGCCCCGCCCACTTCCGCCCCCACAAAGGACGAAAATCTGTGGCATCCACAATTTTAAAGATATGAGAAAACCAAAAACGTAGAATTGTAGAGAATGACCATATCTTTAAGACTGCAGAATCTGAATTGGATCGTATCATTATTATAGCCAGCATCCAAGCATCAAGCAACAATTTCATTTTTTCTCGCCCTGTCTCTCTCTAACACACACGTAGCATAGGCGGCTTTGCTTAGAGTAAAACATTAGCGCCTAGATCTCAGAGACTACAAAAGCTAGAGCAACCAAATTTGGTATCCACACTCCTAATATATCGGACCGAGACGAGTTTGTTTCAAAATTTCGCCACACCTCCTTCCGCCCCGCAAAGGACGAAAATCTGGGGATATTCAAAAATCTCAGAGACTATTAAGGCTAGAGTAACCAAATTTGGTATCCGCACTCCTGTTAGATCTTACTATAAAAAAATTTCGGTCCACCCCCTTCCGCCCACACAAAGGACGAAAATCTGTTGCATCCACAATATTGCACATTCGAGAAAACTGAAAACGCAGAATCATAGATAATGACCATATCTATCAGATTGCTGAATCTGGATCAGATCGGATCATTTTTGTAGCCAAAAGCAAGAAATCAATTTTCAGTGGCTACGCAGCGCCCGACGTCACGCTCAGACTGATTTTCTGTCTCTCTCGCACGCACTCTTTGTCGTGTCGTTTAATATTAGCGGCGTCTGCCGGAGGAGAGCCATACTGACTTAGTATCGGGTATAACCGTAGAGTTGCGGTGTCCGCAGCAACTCACAACGTTCCCCCTCGTTTTTTTTTAAAATAGTGTAGGTTTTTGGTCCATTTTTGGTCAAAATAGGCTAAAATGTGGTCGATGTAGGCATAAGATGAGGTCGGTGCAAAAGTGATTATTTGTTTAAATGGCGTCGGTTTTAGGTCGATTATGGGTAGAAATATTCTAAATATAAGTTCGATTAGTCATTAAATGAGTTTGGTGCAAGTGTTTTATTGTCTAAGTGGTGTCGGTTTATGGTCGATTTTGGGTAAAAAAAACTAAATATGTGGTCGATTTAGGCATTAAATGAGTTTGTTGCAAAAGTGATTTTTTGTTAAAATTGTGTCGGTTTTTGGTCAGTTTTGGTCAAAATAGGGTAAAATGTGGTCGATGTAGGCATAAGATGAGGTTGGTGCAAAAGTGATTTTTTGTTAAAATGGTTTCGGTTTTTGGTCGATTTTGGGTACTATTAAGCTAAATATGTGGCCGATTTGGGCATTAAATGAGTTTGTTGCAAAAGTGATTTTTTGTTAAAATGGTTTCGGTTTTTGGTCGATTTACGGTAGAAATAATTTAAATATAAGGTCGATTTAGGCATAAGATAAGGTTGGTGCAAAAGTGAGTTTTTGTTTAAATGGTGTCGGTTTTTGGTCGATTTTGGGTACAATTAAGCTAAATATGTGGTCGATTTAGGCATAAAATGAGTTTGGTGCAAAATTGACTTTTTGTTAAAATGGTTTCGGTTTTTGGTCGATTTTGGGTACTATTAAGCTAAATATGTGGTCGATTTAGGCATTAAATGAGTTTGTTGCAAAAGCGATTTTTTGTTAAAATGGTTTCGGTTTTTGGTCGATTTACGGTAGAAATAATCTAAATATGTGGA
Source organism: Drosophila miranda (assembly GCF_003369915.1). Taxonomy (NCBI): domain Eukaryota; kingdom Metazoa; phylum Arthropoda; class Insecta; order Diptera; family Drosophilidae; genus Drosophila; species Drosophila miranda. The sequence continues at coordinate 294,832 of NW_022881665.1, forward strand.
CGATTTAGGCATAAGATGAGGATGGTGCAAAAGTGATTTTTTGTTAAAATTGTGTCGGTTTTAGGTCAGTTTCGGGTAGAAATAAGCTAAATATGTGGTCGATTTAGGCATAAAATGAGTTTGGTGCAAAAGTGTTTTTTGTCTAAATAATGTCGGTTTATGGTCGATTTTGGGTAAAAAAAACTAAATATGTGGACGATTTAGGCATAAGATAAGGTTGGTGCAAAAGTGATTATACCCGATACTCAAAATGAGTATTGGGGTATATTAGATTTGTGGTAAGAGTGGATGTGTGTAACGTCCAGAAGGAATCGTTTCCGACCCCATAAAGTATATATATTCTTGATCAGCATCAATAGCCGAGTCGATTGAGCCATGTCTGTCTGTCCGTCTGTCCGTCCGTCCGTCTGTCCGTCTGTGCGTCCCTTCAGCGCCTAGTGCTCAAAGACTATAAGAGCTAGAGCAACGATGTTTTGGATCCAGACTTCTGTGATATGTCACTGCTACAAAAATATTTCAAAACTTCGCCCCGCCCATTTCCGCCCACACAAAGGACGAAAATCTGTGGCATCCACAATTTTAAAGATATGAGAAAACCAAAAACGTAGAATTGTAGAGAATGACCATATCTTTAAGACTGCGGAATCTGAATTGGATCGTATCATTATTATAGCCAGCATAAAGAAAACAATTTCATTTTTTCTCGCCCTGTCTCTCTCTAACACACACGTAGCATAGGCGGCTTTGCTTAGAGTAAAACATTAGCGCCTAGATCTCAGAGACTACAAAAGCTAGAGCAACCAAATTTGGTATCCACACTCCTAATATATCGCACCGAGACGAGTTTGTTTCAAAATTTCGCCACACCCCCTTCCGCCCCCGCAAAGGACGAAAATCTGGGGATATTCAAAAATCTCAGAGACTATTAAGGCTAGAGTAACCAAATTTGGTATCCGCACTCCTGTTAGATCTTACTATAAAACGTGTATCTCAAAATTTCGCCCCACCCCCTTCCGCCCCCACAAAAGACGAAAATCTGTTGCATCCACAATATTGCACATTCAAGAAAACTAAAAACGCAGAATCATAGATAATGACCATATCTATCAGATTGCTGAATCTGGATCAGATCAGATCATTTTTATAGCCAATAGGAACAAATCAATTTGCAGTGGCTACGCAGCGCCCGACGTCACGCTCAGACTGATTTTCTGTCTCTCTGGCACGCACTCTTTGTCGTGTCGTTTAATATTAGCGGCGTCTGCCGGAGGAGAGCCATACTGACTTAGTATCGGGTATAACCGTAGAGTTGCGGTGTCCGCATCAACTCACAACGTTCCCCCTCGTTTTTTGTTAAAATAGTGTAGGTTTTTGGTCCATTTTTGGTCAAAATAGGCTAAAATGTGGTCGATGTAGGCATAAGATGAGGTCGGTGCAAAAGTGATTTTTTGTTTAAATGGCGTCGGTTTTTGGTCGATTATGGGTAGAAATATTCTAAATATAAGTTCGATTAGTCATTAAATGAGTTTGGTGCAAGTGTTTTATTGTCTAAGTGGTGTCGGTTTATGGTCGATTTTGGGTAAAAAAAAACTAAATATGTGGTCGATTTAGGCATTAAATGAGTTGGTTGCAAAAGTGATTTTTTGTTAAAATTGTGTCGGTTTTTGGTCAGTTTTGGTCAAAATAGGGTAAAATGTGGTCGATGTAGGCATAAGATGAGGTTGGTGCAAAAGTGATTTTTTGTTTAAATGGCGTCGGTTTTTGGTCGATTTTGGGTAGAAATATTCTAAATATAGGTTCGATTAGTCATTAAATGAGTTTGGTGCAAGTGTTTTATTGTCTAAGTGGTGTCGGTTTATGGTCGATTTTGGGTAAAAAAAAAACTAAATATGTGGTCGATTTAGGCATAAGATGAGGTTGGTGCAAAAGTGATTTTTTGTTTAAATGGTGTCGGTTTTTGGTCGATTTTCGGTAGAAATAAGCTAAATAGGTGGTCGATTTAGGCTTAAAATGAGTTTGGTACAAAAGTGACTTTTTGTTTAAATGGTGTCGGTTTATGGTCGATTTTGGGTACAATTAAGCTAAATATGTGTTCGATTTAGGCATAAGATGAGGTTGGTGCAAAAGTGATTTTTTGTTTAAATGGCGTCGGTTTTTGGTCGATTTTGGGTAAAAATATTCTAAATATAAGTTCGATTAGTCATTAAATGAGTTTGGTGCAAGTGTTTTTTTGTCTAAGTGGTGTCGGTTTATGGTCGATTTTGGGTAAAAAAAAACTAAATATGTGGTCGATTTAGGCATAAGATGAGGTTGGTGCAAAAGTGATCTTTTGTTAGAATGGTGTCGGTTTTTGGTCGATTTTCGGTAGAAATAAGCTAAATAGGTGGTCGATTTAGGCTTAAAATGAGTTTGGTACAAAAGTGACTTTTTGTTTAAATGGTGTCGGTTTATGGTCGATTTTGGGTACAATTAAGCTAAATATGTGTTCGATTTAGGCATAAAATGAGTTTGGTGCAAAAGTGTTTTTTTGTCTAAATGTTGTCGGTTTATGGTCGATTTTGGGTAAAAAAAACTAAATATGTGGGAGATTTAGGCATAAGGTGAGGTTGGTGCAAAAGTGATTTTTTGTAAAAATTGCGTCGGTTTTAGGTCAGTTTCGGGTAGAAGAAGCTAAATATGTGGTCGATTTAGGCTTAAAATGAGTTTGGTGCAAAATTGATTTTTGTTAAAATGGTTTCGGTTTTTGGTCGATTTTGGGTACAATTAAGCTAAATATGTGGTCGATTTAAGCATAAGATGAGGCTGGTGCAAAAGTGATTTTTTGTTAAAATTGTGTCGGTTTTTGGTCAGTTTTGGGTAGAAATAAGCTAAGTTTGGTGCAAAATTGATTTTTTGTTAAAATGGTTTCGGTTTTTGGTCGATTTTGGGTACTATTAAGCTAAATATGTGGTCGATTTAGGCATTAAATGAGTTGGTTGCAAAAGTGATTTTTTGTTAAAATGGTTTCGGTTTTTGGTCGATTTACGGTAGAAATAATTTAAATATAAGGTCGATTTAGGCATAAGATAAGGTTGGTGCAAAAGTGAGTTTTTGTTTAAATGGTGTCGGTTTTTGGTCGATTTTGGGTACAATTAAGCTAAATATGTGGTCGATTTAGGCATAAAATGAGTTTGGTGCAAAATTGATTTTTTGTTAAAATGGTTTCGGTTTTTGGTCGATTTTGGGTACTATTAAGCTAAATATGTGGTCGATTTAGGCATTAAATGAGTTTGTTGCAAAAGCGATTTTTTGTTAAAATGGTTTCGGTTTTTGGTCGATTTACGGTAGAAATAATCTAAATATGTGGACGATTTAGGCATAAGATGAGGATGGTGCAAAAGTGATTTTTTGTTAAAATTGTGTCGGTTTTAGGTCAGTTTCGGGTAGAAATAAGCTAAATATGTGGTCGATTTAGGCATAAAATGTTTTTGGTGCAAAAGTGTTTTTTGTCTAAATAATGTCGGTTTATGGTCGATTTTGGGTAAAAAAAACTAAATATGTGGACGACTTAGGCATAAGATAAGGTTGGCGCAAAAGTGTTTTTATACCCGATACTCAAAATGAGTATTGGGGTATATTAGATTTGTGGTAAAAGTGGATGTGTGTAACGTCCAGAAGGAATCGTTTCCGACCCCATAAAGTATATATATTCTTGATCAGCATCAATAGCCGAGTCGATTGAGCCATGTCTGTCTGTCCGTCTGTCCGTCCGTCCGTCTGTCCGTCTGTCCGTCCCCTTCAGCGCCTAGTGCTCAAAGACTATAAGAGCTAGAGCAACGATGTTTTGGATCCAGACTTCTGTGATATGTCACTGCTACAAAAATATTTCAAAACTTCGCCCCGCCCACTTCCGCCCCCACAAAGGACGAAAATCTGTGGCATCCACAATTTTAAAGATATGAGAAAACCAAAAACGTAGAATTGTAGAGAATGACCATATCTTTAAGACTGCAGAATCTGAATTGGATCGTATCATTATTATAGCCAGCATCCAAGCATCAAGCAACAATTTCATTTTTTCTCGCCCTGTCTCTCTCTAACACACACGTAGCATAGGCGGCTTTGCTTAGAGTAAAACATTAGCGCCTAGATCTCAGAGACTACAAAAGCTAGAGCAACCAAATTTGGTATCCACACTCCTAATATATCGGACCGAGACGAGTTTGTTTCAAAATTTCGCCACACCCCCTTCCGCCCCCGCAAAGGACGAAAATCTGGGGATATTCAAAAATCTCAGAGACTATTAAGGCTAGAGTAACCAAATTTGGTATCCGCACTCCTGTTAGATCTTACTATAAAAAAATTTCGGTCCACCCCCTTCCGCCCACACAAAGGACGAAAATCTGTTGCATCCACAATATTGCACATTCGAGAAAACTGAAAATCATAGATAATGACCATATCTATCAGATTGCTGAATCTGGATCAGATCGGATCATTTTTGTAGCCAAAAGCAAGAAATCAATTTTCAGTGGCTACGCAGCGCCCGACGTCACGCTCAGACTGATTTTCTGTCTCTCTCGCACGCACTCTTTGTCGTGTCGTTTAATATTAGCGGCGTCTGCCGGAGGAGAGCCATACTGACTTAGTATCGGGTATAACCGTAGAGTTGCGGTGTCCGCAGCAACTCACAACGTTCCCCCTCATTTTGTCTAAATAATGTCGGTTTATGGTCGATTTTGGGTAGAAAAAAGCTAAATATAAGGTCGAATTAAATAAAATGAGTTTGGTGCAAAAGTGATTTTTTGTTAAAATAGTGTCGGTTTTTGGTCAGTTTTGGTCAAAATAGGGTAAAATGTGGTCGATGTAGGCATAAGATGAGGTTGGTGCAAAAGTGATTTTTTGTTTAAATGGCGTCGGTTTTTGGTCGATTTTGGGTAGAAATATTCTAAATATAGGTTCGATTAGTCATTAAATGAGTTTGGTGCAAGTGTTTTATTGTCTAAGTGGTGTCGGTTTATGGTCGATTTTGGGTAAAAAAAAAACTAAATATGTGGTCGATTTAGGCATAAGATGAGGTTGGTGCAAAAGTGATTTTTTGTTTAAATGGTGTCGGTTTTTGGTCGATTTTCGGTAGAAATAAGCTAAATAGGTGGTCGATTTAGGCTTAAAATGAGTTTGGTACAAAAGTGACTTTTTGTTTAAATGGTGTCGGTTTATGGTCGATTTTGGGTACAATTAAGCTAAATATGTGTTCGATTTAGGCATAAGATGAGGTTGGTGCAAAAGTGATTTTTTGTTTAAATGGCGTCGGTTTTTGGTCGATTTTGGGTAAAAATATTCTAAATATAAGTTCGATTAGTCATTAAATGAGTTTGGTGCAAGTGTTTTTTTGTCTAAGTGGTGTCGGTTTATGGTCGATTTTGGGTAAAAAAAAACTAAATATGTGGTCGATTTAGGCATAAGATGAGGTTGGTGCAAAAGTGATCTTTTGTTAGAATGGTGTCGGTTTTTGGTCGATTTTCGGTAGAAATAAGCTAAATAGGTGGTCGATTTAGGCTTAAAATGAGTTTGGTACAAAAGTGACTTTTTGTTTAAATGGTGTCGGTTTATGGTCGATTTTGGGTACAATTAAGCTAAATATGTGTTCGATTTAGGCATAAAATGAGTTTGGTGCAAAAGTGTTTTTTTGTCTAAATGTTGTCGGTTTATGGTCGATTTTGGGTAAAAAAAACTAAATATGTGGGAGATTTAGGCATAAGGTGAGGTTGGTGCAAAAGTGATTTTTTGTAAAAATTGCGTCGGTTTTAGGTCAGTTTCGGGTAGAAGAAGCTAAATATGTGGTCGATTTAGGCTTAAAATGAGTTTGGTGCAAAATTGATTTTTGTTAAAATGGTTTCGGTTTTTGGTCGATTTTGGGTACAATTAAGCTAAATATGTGGTCGATTTAAGCATAAGATGAGGCTGGTGCAAAAGTGATTTTTTGTTAAAATTGTGTCGGTTTTTGGTCAGTTTTGGGTAGAAATAAGCTAAGTTTGGTGCAAAATTGATTTTTTGTTAAAATGGTTTCGGTTTTTGGTCGATTTTGGGTACTATTAAGCTAAATATGTGGTCGATTTAGGCATTAAATGAGTTGGTTGCAAAAGTGATTTTTTGTTAAAATGGTTTCGGTTTTTGGTCGATTTACGGTAGAAATAATTTAAATATAAGGTCGATTTAGGCATAAGATAAGGTTGGTGCAAAAGTGAGTTTTTGTTTAAATGGTGTCGGTTTTTGGTCGATTTTGGGTACAATTAAGCTAAATATGTGGTCGATTTAGGCATAAAATGAGTTTGGTGCAAAATTGATTTTTTGTTAAAATGGTTTCGGTTTTTGGTCGATTTTGGGTACTATTAAGCTAAATATGTGGTCGATTTAGGCATTAAATGAGTTTGTTGCAAAAGCGATTTTTTGTTAAAATGGTTTCGGTTTTTGGTCGATTTACGGTAGAAATAATCTAAATATGTGGACGATTTAGGCATAAGATGAGGATGGTGCAAAAGTGATTTTTTGTTAAAATTGTGTCGGTTTTAGGTCAGTTTCGGGTAGAAATAAGCTAAATATGTGGTCGATTTAGGCATAAAATGTTTTTGGTGCAAAAGTGTTTTTTGTCTAAATAATGTCGGTTTATGGTCGATTTTGGGTAAAAAAAACTAAATATGTGGACGACTTAGGCATAAGATAAGGTTGGCGCAAAAGTGTTTTTATACCCGATACTCAAAATGAGTATTGGGGTATATTAGATTTGTGGTAAAAGTGGATGTGTGTAACGTCCAGAAGGAATCGTTTCCGACCCCATAAAGTATATATATTCTTGATCAGCATCAATAGCCGAGTCGATTGAGCCATGTCTGTCTGTCCGTCTGTCCGTCCGTCCGTCTGTCCGTCTGTCCGTCCCCTTCAGCGCCTAGTGCTCAAAGACTATAAGAGCTAGAGCAACGATGTTTTGGATCCAGACTTCTGTGATATGTCACTGCTACAAAAATATTTCAAAACTTCGCCCCGCCCACTTCCGCCCCCACAAAGGACGAAAATCTGTGGCATCCACAATTTTAAAGATATGAGAAAACCAAAAACGTAGAATTGTAGAGAATGACCATATCTTTAAGACTGCAGAATCTGAATTGGATCGTATCATTATTATAGCCAGCATCCAAGCATCAAGCAACAATTTCATTTTTTCTCGCCCTGTCTCTCTCTAACACACACGTAGCATAGGCGGCTTTGCTTAGAGTAAAACATTAGCGCCTAGATCTCAGAGACTACAAAAGCTAGAGCAACCAAATTTGGTATCCACACTCCTAATATATCGGACCGAGACGAGTTTGTTTCAAAATTTCGCCACCCCCCCTTCCGCCCCCGCAAAGGACGAAAATCTGGGGATATTCAAAAATCTCAGAGACTATTAAGGCTAGAGTAACCAAATTTGGTATCCGCACTCCTGTTAGATCTTACTATAAAAAAATTTCGGTCCACCCCCTTCCGCCCACACAAAGGACGAAAATCTGTTGCATCCACAATATTGCACATTCGAGAAAACTGAAAATCATAGATAATGACCATATCTATCAGATTGCTGAATCTGGGTCAGATCGGATCATTTTTGTAGCCAAAAGCAAGAAATCAATTTTCAGTGGCTACGCAGCGCCCGACGTCACGCTCAGACTGATTTTCTGTCTCTCTCGCACGCACTCTTTGTCGTGTCGTTTAATATTAGCGGCGTCTGCCGGAGGAGAGCCATACTGACTTAGTATCGGGTATAACCGTAGAGTTGCGGTGTCCGCAGCAACTCACAACGTTCCCCCTCATTTTGTCTAAATAATGTCGGTTTATGGTCGATTTTGGGTAGAAATAAGCTAAATATAAGGTCGAATTAAATAAAATGAGTTTGGTGCAAAAGTGATTTTTTGTTAAAATAGTGTAGGTTTTTGGTCCATTTTTGGTCAAAATAGGCTAAAATGTGGTCGATTTAGGCATAAAATGAGTTTGGTGCAAAAGTGTTTTTTTGTCTAAATGTTGTCGGCTTATGGTCGATTTTGGGTAAAAAAAACTAAATATGTTGACGATTTTGGCATAAGATGAGGTTGGTGCAAAAGTGATTTTTTGTTAAAATTGTGTCGGTTTTTGGTCAGTTTTGGGTAGAAATAAGCTAAATATGTGGTCGATTTAGGCTTAAAATGAGTTTGGTGCAAAATTGATTTTTTGTTAAAATGGTTTCAGTTTTTGGTCGATTTTGGGTACTATTAAGCAAAATATGTGGTCGATTTAAGCATAAGATGAGGCTGGTGCAAAAGTGATTTTTTGTTAAAATTGTGTCGGTTTTTGGTCAGTTTTGGGTAGAAATAAGCTAAGTTTGGTGCAAAATTGATTTTTTGTTAAAATGGTTTCGGTTTTTGGTCGATTTTGGGTACTATTAAGCTAAATATGTGGTCGATTTAGGCATTAAATGAGTTGGTTGCAAAAGTGATTTTTTGTTAAAATGGTTTCGGTTTTTGGTCGATTTACGGTAGAAATAATTTAAATATATGGTCGATTTAGGCATAAGATAAGGTTGGTGCAAAAGTGAGTTTTTGTTTAAATGGTGTCGGTTTTTTGTCGATTTTGGGTACTATTAAGCTAAATATGTGGTCGATTTAGGCATTAAATGAGTTTGTTGCAAAAGCGATTTTTTGTTAAAATGGTTTCGGTTTTTGGTCGATTTACGGTAGAAATAATCTAAATATGTAGACGATTTAGGCATAAGATGAGGATGGTGCAAAAGTGATTTTTTGTTAAAATTGTGTCGGTTTTAGGTCAGTTTCGGGTAGAAATAAGCTAAATATGTGGTCGATTTAGGCATAAAATGTTTTTGGTGCAAAAGTGTTTTTTGTCTAAATAATGTCGGTTTATGGTCGATTTTGGGTAAAAAAAACTAAATATGTGGACGACTTAGGCATAAGATAAGGTTGGCGCAAAAGTGTTTTTATACCCGATACTCAAAATGAGTATTGGGGTATATTAGATTTGTGGTAAAAGTGGATGTGTGTAACGTCCAGAAGGAATCGTTTCCGACCCCATAAAGTATATATATTCTTGATCAGCATCAATAGCCGAGTCGATTGAGCCATGTCTGTCTGTCCGTCTGTCCGTCCGTCCGTCTGTCCGTCCCCTTCAGCGCCTAGTGCTCAAAGACTATAAGAGCTAGAGCAACGATGTTTTGGATCCAGACTTCTGTGATATGTCACTGCTACAAAAATATTTCAAAACTTCGCCCCGCCCACTTCCGCCCCCACAAAGGACGAAAATCTGTGGCATCCACAATTTTAAAGATATGAGAAAACCAAAAGCGTAGAATTGTAGAGAATGACCATATCTTTAAGACTGCAGAATCTGAATTGGATCGTATCATTATTATAGCCAGCATCAAGCATCAAGCAACAATTTCATTTTTTCTCGCCCTGTCTCTCTCTAACACACACGTAGCATAGGCGGCTTTGCTTAGAGTAAAACATTAGCGCCTAGATCTCAGAGACTACAAAAGCTAGAGCAACCAAATTTGGTATCCACACTCCTAATATATCGGACCGAGACGAGTTTGTTTCAAAATTTCGCCACACCCCCTTCCGCCCCCGCAAAGGACGAAAATCTGGGGATATTCAAAAATCTCAGAGACTATTAAGGCTAGAGTAACCAAATTTGGTATCCGCACTCCTGTTAGATCTTACTATAAAAAAATTTCGGTCCACCCCCTTCCGCCCACACAAAGGACGAAAATCTGTTGCATCCACAATATTGCACATTCGAGAAAACTGAAAACGCAGAATCATAGATAATGACCATATCTATCAGATTGCTGAATCTGGATCAGATCGGATCATTTTTGTAGCCAAAAGCAAGAAATCAATTTTCAGTGGCTACGCAGCGCCCGACGTCACGCTCAGATTGATTTTCTGTCTCTCTCGCACGCACTCTTTGTCGTGTCGTTTAATATTAGCGGCGTCTGCCGGAGGAGAGCCATACTGACTTAGTATCGGGTATAACCGTAGAGTTGCGGTGTCCGCAGCAACTCACAACGTTCCCCCTCATTTTGTCTAAATAATGTCGGTTTATGGTCGATTTTGGGTAGAAATAAGCTAAATATAAGGTCGAATTAAATAAAATGAGTTTGGTGCAAAAGTGATTTTTTGTTAAAATAGTGTAGGTTTTTGGTCCATTTTTGGTCAAAATAGGCTAAAATGTGGTCGATTTAGGCATAAAATGAGTTTGGTGCAAAAGTGTTTTTTTGTCTAAATGTTGTCGGTTTATGGTCGATTTTGGGTAAAAAAAACTAAATATGTGGTCGATTTTGGCATAAGATGAGGTTGGTGCAAAAGTGATTTTTTGTTAAAATTGTGTCGGGTTTTGGTCAGTTTTGGGGTAGAAATAAGCTAAATATGTGGTCGATTTAGGCTTAAAATGAGTTTGGTGCAAAATTGATTTTTTGTTAAAATGGTTTCAGTTTTTGGTCGATTTTGGGTACTATTAAGCAAAATATGTGGTCGATTTAGGCATTAAATGAGTTTGTTGCAAAAGTGATTTTTTGTTAAAATGGTTTGGGTTTTTGGTCGATTTTGGGTACTATTAAGCTAAATATGTGGTCGATTTAGGCATTAAATGAGTTTGTTGCAAAAGTGGTTTTTTTGTTAAAATGGTTTCGGTTTTTGGTCGATTTACGGTAGAAATAATCTAAATATAGGGTCGATATAGGCATAAGATAAGGTTAGTGCAAAAGTGACTTTTTGTTTAAATGGTGTCGGTTTTTGGTCGATTTTGGGTACAATTAAGCTAAATATGTGGTCGGTTTAGGCATAAAATGAGTTTGGTGCAAAAGTGTTTTTATACCCGATTCTCAAAATGAGTATTGGGGTATATTAGATTTGTGGTAAAAGTGGATGTGTGTAACGTCCAGAAGGAATCGTTTCCGACCCCATAAAGTATATATATTCTTGATCAGCATCAATAGCCGAGTCGATTGAGCCATGTCTGTCTGTCCGTCTGTCCGTCCGTCCGTCTGTCCGTCTGTCCGTACCCTTCAGCGCCTAGTGCTCAAAGACTATAAGAGCTAGAGCAACGATGTTTTGGATCCAGACTTCTGTGATATGTCACTGCTACAAAAATATTTCAAAACTTCGCCCCGCCCACTTCCGCCCCCACAAAGGACGAAAATCTGTGGCATCCACAATTTTAAAGATATGAGAAAACCAAAAACGTAGAATTGTAGAGAATGACCATATCTTTAAGACTGCAGAATCTGAATTGGATCGTATCATTATTATAGCCAGCATCAAGCATCAAGCAACAATTTCATTTTTTCTCGCCCTGTCTCTCTCTAACACACACGTAGCATAGGCGGCTTTGCTTAGAGTAAAACATTAGCGCCTAGATCTCAGAGACTACAAAAGCTAGAGCAACCAAATTTGGTATCCACACTCCTAATATATCGCACCGAGACGAGTTTGTTTCAAAATTTCGCCACACCCCCTTTCGCCTCCGCAAAGGACGAAAATCTGGGGATATTCAAAAATCTCAGAGACTATTAAGGCTAGAGTAACCAAATTTGGTATCCGCACTCCCGTTAGATCTTACTATAAAACGTGTATCTCAAAATTTCGCCCCACCCCCTTCCGCCCACACAAAAAACGAAAATCTGTTGCATCCACAATATTGCACATTCGAGAAAACTAAAAACGCAGAATCATAGATAATGACCATATCTATCAGATTGCTGAATCTGGATCAGATCGGATCATTTTTGTAGCCAAAAGCAAGAAATCAATTTTCAGTGGCTACGCAGCGCCCGACGTCACGCTCAGACTGATTTTCTGTCTCTCTCGCACGCACTCTTTGTCGTGTCGTTTAATATTAGCGGCGTCTGCCGGAGGAGAGCCATACTGACTTAGTATCGGGTATAACCGTAGAGTTGCGGTGTCCGCAGCAACTCACAACGTTCCCCCTCATTTTGTCTAAATAATGTCGGTTTATGGTCGATTTTGGGTAGAAATAAGCTAAATATAAGGTCGAATTAAATAAAATGAGTTTGGTGCAAAAGTGATTTTTTGTTAAAATAGTGTAGGTTTTTGGTCCATTTTTGGTCAAAATAGGCTAAAATGTGGTCGATTTAGGCATAAAATGAGTTTGGTGCAAAAGTGTTTTTTTGTCTAAATGTTGTCGGTTTATGGTCGATTTTGGGTAAAAAAACTAAATATGTGGACGATTTTGGCATAAGATGAGGTTGGTGCAAAAGTGATTTTTTGTTAAAATGGTGTCGGTTTTTGGTCAGTTTTGGGTAGAAATAAGCTAAATATGTGGTCGATTTAGGCTTAAAATGAGTTTGGTGCAAAATTGATTTTTTGTTAAAATGGTTTCAGTTTTTGGTCGATTTTGGGTACTATTAAGCAAAACATGTGGTCGATTTAGGCATTAAATGAGTTTGTTGCAACAGTGATTTTTTGTTAAAATGGTTTCGGTTTTTGGTCGATTTACGGTAGAAATAATCTAAATATATGGTCGATTTAGGCATAAGATAAGGTTAGTGCAAAAGTGACTTTTTGTTTAAATGGTGTCGGTTTTTGGTCGATTTTGGGTACAATTAAGCTAAATATGTGGTCGATTTAGGCATAAAATGAGTTTGGTGCAAAAGTGTTTTTTTTTCTAAATGTTGTCGGTTTATTAGACATTATCGATTTTGGGTAAAAAAAAACTTAATATGTGGACGATTTAGGCATAAGATGAGGTTGGTGCAAAAGTGATTTTTTGTTAAAATTGTGTCGGTTTTAGGTCAGTTTCGGGTAGAAATAAGCTAAATATGTGGTCGATTTAGGCATAAAATGAGTTTGGTGCAAAATTGATTTTTTGTTAAAATGGTTTCAGTTTTTGGTCGATTTTGGGTACTATTAAGCTAAATATGTGGTCGATTTAGGCATTAAATGAGTTTGTTGCAAAAGTGTTTTTTTTCTTAAAATGGTTTCGGTTTTTGGTCGATTTACGGTAGAAATAATCTAAATATAGGGTCGATATAGGCATAAGATAAGGTTAGTGCAAAAGTGACTTTTTGTTTAAATGGTGTCGGTTTTTTTCGATTTTGGGTACAATTAAGCTAAATATGTGGTCGGTTTAGGCATAAAATGAGTTTGGTGCAAAAGTGTTTTTATACCAGATACTCAAAATGAGTATTGGGGTATATTAGATTTGTGGTAAAAGTGGATGTGTGTAACGTCCAGAAGGAATCATTTCCGACCCCATAAAGTATATATATTCTTGATCAGCATCAATAGCCGAGTCGATTGAGCCATGTCTGTCTGTCCGTCTGTCCGTCCGTCCGTCTGTCCGTCTGTCCGTCCCCTTCAGCGCCTAGTGCTCAAAGACTATAAGAGCTAGAGCAACGATGTTTTAGATCCAGACTTCTGTGATATGTCACTGCTACAAAAATATTTCAAAACTTCGCCCCGCCCACTTCCGCCCCCACAAAGGACGAAAATCTGTGGCATCCACAATTTTAAAGATATGAGAAAACCAAAAACGTAGAATTGTAGAGAATGACCATATCTTTAAGACTGCAGAATCTGAATTGGATCGTATCATTATTATAGCCAGCATCAAGCATCAAGCAACAATTTCATTTTTTCTCGCCCTGTCTCTCTCTAACACACACGTAGCATAGGCGGCTTTGCTTAGAGTAAAACATTAGCGCCTAGATCTCAGAGACTACAAAAGCTAGAGCAACCAAATTTGGTATCCACACTCCTAATATATCGGACCGAGACGAGTTTGTTTCAAAATTTCGCCACACCCCCTTCCGCCCCCGCAAAGGACGAAAATCTGGGGATATTCAAAAATCTCAGAGACTATTAAGGCTAGAGTAACCAAATTTGGTATCCGCACTCCTGTTAGATCTTACTATAAAAAAATTTCGGTCCACCCCCTTCCGCCCACACAAAGGACGAAAATCTGTTGCATCCACAATATTGCACATTCGAGAAAACTGAAAGCGCAGAATCATAGATAATGACCATATCTATCAGATTGCTGAATCTGGATCAGATCGGATCATTTTTGTAGCCAAAAGCAAGAAATCAATTTTCAGTGGCTACGCAGCGCCCGACGTCACGCTCAGATTGATTTTCTGTCTCTCTCGCACGCACTCTTTGTCGTGTCGTTTAATATTAGCGGCGTCTGCCGGAGGAGAGCCATACTGACTTAGTATCGGGTATAACCGTAGAGTTGCGGTGTCCGCAGCAACTCACAACGTTCCCCCTCATTTTGTCTAAATAATGTCGGTTTATGGTCGATTTTGGGTAGAAATAAGCTAAATATAAGGTCGAATTAAATAAAATGAGTTTGGTGCAAAAGTGATTTTTTGTTAAAATAGTGTAGGTTTTTGGTCCATTTTTGGTCAAAATAGGCTAAAATGTGGTCGATTTAGGCATAAAATGAGTTTGGTGCAAAAGTGTTTTTTTGTCTAAATGTTGTCGGTTTATGGTCGATTTTGGGTAAAAAAAACTAAATATGTGGACGATTTTGGCATAAGATGAGGTTGGTGCAAAAGTGATTTTTTGTTAAAATTGTGTCGGTTTTTGGTCAGTTTTGGGTAGAAATAAGCTAAATATGTGGTCGATTTAGGCTTAAAATGAGTTTGGTGCAAAATTGATTTTTTGTTAAAATGGTTTCAGTTTTTGGTCGATTTTGGGTACTATTAAGCTAAATATGTGGTCGATTTAGGCATTAAATGAGTTTGTTGCAAAAGTGTTTTTTTTCTTAAAATGGTTTCGGTTTTTGGTCGATTTACGGTAGAAATAATCTAAATATAGGGTCGATATAGGCATAAGATAAGGTTAGTGCAAAAGTGACTTTTTGTTTAAATGGTGTCGGTTTTTTTTCGATTTTGGGTACAATTAAGCTAAATATGTTGTCGATTTAGGCATAAAATGAGTTTGGTGCAAAAGTGTTTTTATACCCGATACTCAAAATGAGTATTGGGGTATATTAGATTTGTGGTAAAAGTGGATGTGTGTAACGTCCAGAAGGAATCGTTTCCGACCCCATAAGTATATATATTCTTGATCAGCATCAATAGCCGAGTCGATTGAGCCATGTCTGTCTGTCCGTCTGTCCGTCCGTCCGTCTGTCCGTCTGTCCGTCTGTCCGTCTGTCCGTCCCCTTCAGCGCCTAGTGCTCAAAGACTATAAGAGCTAGAGCAACGATGTTTTGGATCCAGACTTCTGTGATATGTCACTGCTACAAAAATATTTCAAAACTTCGCCCCGCCCACTTCCGCCCCCACAAAGGACGAAAATCTGTGGCATCCACAATTTTAAAGATATGAGAAAACCAAAAACGTAGAATTGTAGAGAATGACCATATCTTTAAGACTGCAGAATCTGAATTGGATCGTATCATTATTATAGCCAGCATCAAGCATCAAGCAACAATTTCATTTTTTCTCGCCCTGTCTCTCTCTAACACACACGTAGCATAGGCGGCTTTGCTTAGAGTAAAACATTAGCGCCTAGATCTCAGAGACTACAAAAGCTAGAGCAACCAAATTTGGTATCCACACTCCTAATATATCGGACCGAGACGAATTTGTTTCAAAATTTCGCCACACCCCCTTCCGCCCCCGCAAAGGACGAAAATCTGGGGATATTCAAAAATCTCAGAGACTATTAAGGCTAGAGTAACCAAATTTGGTATCCGCACTCCCGTTAGATCTTACTATAAAACGTATATCTCAAAATTTCGCCCCACCCCTTTCCGCCCACACAAAAGACGAAAATCTGTTGCATCCACAATATTGCACATTCGAGAAAACTAAAAACGCAGAATCATAGATAATGACCATATCTATCAGATTGCTGAATCTGGATCAGATCGGATCATTTTTGTAGCCAAAAGCAAGAAATCAATTTTCAGTGGCTACGCAGCGCCCGACGTCACGCTCAGATTGATTTTCTGTCTCTCTCGCACGCACTCTTTGTCGTGTCGTTTAATATTAGCGGCGTCTGCCGGAGGAGAGCCATACTGACTTAGTATCGGGTATAACCGTAGAGTTGCGGTGTCCGCAGCAACTCACAACGTTCCCCCTCGTTTTGTCTAAATGTTGTCGGCTTATGGTCGATTTTGGGTAAACAAAAACTAAATATGTGGACGATTTAGGCATAAGATGAGGTTGGTGCAAAAGTAATTTTTTGTTAAAATTGTGTCGGTTTTTAGTCAGTTTCGGGTAGAAATAAGCTAAATATGTGGTCGATTTAGGCTTAAAATGAGTTTGGTGCCAATTTGATTTTTTGTTAAAATAGTGTAGGTTTTTGGTCGATTTTGGGTACTATTAAGCTAAATATGTGGTCGATTTAGGCATTAAATGAGTTTGTTGCAAAAGTGATTTTTTGTTAAAATGGTTTCGGTTTTTGGTCGATTTTGGTAACAATTAAGCTAAATATGTGCTCGATTTAGGCATAAAATGAGTTTGGTGCAAAAGTGTTTTTTTGTCTAAATAATGTCGGATTATGGTCGATTTTGGGTAGAAATAAGCTAAATATAAGGTCGAATTAAATAAAATGAGTTTGGTGCAAAAGTGATTTTTATACCCGATACTCAAAATGAGTATTGGGGTATATTAGATTTGTGGTAAAAGTGGATGTGTGTAACGTCCAAAAGGAATCGTTTCCGACCCCATAAAGTATATATATTCTTGATCAGCATCAATAGCCGAGTCGATTGAGCCATGTCTGTCTGTCCGTCTGTACGTCCGTCCGTCTGTCCGTCTGTCCGTCCCCTTCAGCGCCTTGTGCTCAAAGACTATAAGAGCTAGAGCAACGATGTTTTGGATCCAGACTTCTGTGATATGTCACTGCTACAAAAATATTTCAAAACTTCGCCCCGCCCACTTCCGCCCCCACAAAGGACGAAAATCTGTGGCATCCACAATTTTAAAGATATGAGAAAACCAAAAACGTAGAATTGTAGAGAATGACCATCTTTAAGACTGCGGAATCTGAATTGGATCGTATTATTATTATAGCCAGCATCAAGAAAACAATTTCATTTTTTCTCGCCCTGTCTCTCTCTAACACACACGCAGCATAGGCGGCTTTGCTTAGAGTAAAACATTAGCGCCTAGATCTCAGAGACTACAAAAGCTAGAGCAACCAAATTTGGTATCCACACTCCTAATATATCGGACCGAGTCGAGTTTGTTTCAAAATTTCGCCACACCCCCTTCCGCCCCCGCAAAGGACGAAAATCTGGGGATATTAAAAAATCTCAGAGACTATTAAGGCTAGAGTAACCAAATTTGGTATCCGCACTCCTGTTAGATCTTACTATAAAACGTATATCTCAGAATTTGACCCCACCCCTTTCCGCCCACACAAAAGACGAAAATCTGTTGCATCCACAATATTGCACATTCGAGAAAACCAAAAACGCAGAATCATAGATAATGACCATATCTATCAGATTGCTGAATCTGGATCAGATCAGATAATTTTTATAGCCAATAGGAACAAATCAATTTGCAGTGGCTACGCAGCGCCCGACGTCACGCTCAGACTGATTTTCTGTCTCTCTCGCACGCACTCTTTGTCGTGTCGTTTAATATTAGCGGCGTCTGCCGGAGGAGAGCCATACTGACTTAGTATCGGGTATAACCGTAGAGTTGCGGTGTCCGCAGCAACTCACAACGTTCCCCCTCGTTTTGTCTAAATGTTGTCGGCTTATGGTCGATTTTGGGTAAACAAAAACTAAATATGTGGACGATTTAGGCATAAGATGAGGTTGGTGCAAAAGTAATTTTTTGTTAAAATTGTGTCGGTTTTTAGTCAGTTTCGGGTAGAAATAAGCTAAATATGTGGTCGATTTAGGCTTAAAATGAGTTTGGTGCCAATTTGATTTTTTGTTAAAATAGTGTAGGTTTTTGGTCGATTTTGGGTACTATTAAGCTAAATATGTGGTCGATTTAGGCATTAAATGAGTTTGTTGCAAAAGTGATTTTTTGTTAAAATGGTTTCGGTTTTTGGTCGATTTTGGTAACAATTAAGCTAAATATGTGCTCGATTTAGGCATAAAATGAGTTTGGTGCAAAAGTGTTTTTTTTGTCTAAATAATGTCGGATTATGGTCGATTTTGGGTAGAAATAAGCTAAATATAGGGTCGAATTAAATAAAATGAGTTTGGTGCAAAAGTGATTTTTATACCCGATACTCAAAATGAGTATTGGGGTATATTAGATTTGTGGTAAAAGTGGATGTGTGTAACGTCCAAAAGGAATCGTTTCCGACCCCATAAAGTATATATATTCTTGATCAGCATCAATAGCCGAGTCGATTGAGCCATGTCTGTCTGTCCGTCTGTACGTCCGTCCGTCTGTCCGTCTGTCCGTCCCCTTCAGCGCCTTGTGCTCAAAGACTATAAGAGCTAGAGCAACGATGTTTTGGATCCAGACTTCTGTGATATGTCACTGCTACAAAAATATTTCAAAACTTCGCCCCGCCCACTTCCGCCCCCACAAAGGACGAAAATCTGTGGCATCCACAATTTTAAAGATATGAGAAAACCAAAAACGTAGAATTGTAGAGAATGACCATCTTTAAGACTGCGGAATCTGAATTGGATCGTATTATTATTATAGCCAGCATCAAGAAAACAATTTCATTTTTTCTCGCCCTGTCTCTCTCTAACACACACGCAGCATAGGCGGCTTTGCTTAGAGTAAAACATTAGCGCCTAGATCTCAGAGACTACAAAAGCTAGAGCAACCAAATTTGGTATCCACACTCCTAATATATCGGACCGAGTCGAGTTTGTTTCAAAATTTCGCCACACCCCCTTCCGCCCCCGCAAAGGACGAAAATCTGGGGATATTAAAAAATCTCAGAGACTATTAAGGCTAGAGTAACCAAATTTGGTATCCGCACTCCTGTTAGATCTTACTATAAAACGTATATCTCAGAATTTGACCCCACCCCTTTCCGCCCACACAAAAGACGAAAATCTGTTGCATCCACAATATTGCACATTCGAGAAAACCAAAAACGCAGAATCATAGATAATGACTATATCTATCAGATTGCTGAATCTGGATCAGATCAGATAATTTTTATAGCCAATAGGAACAAATCAATTTGCAGTGGCTACGCAGCGCCCGACGTCACGCTCAGACTGATTTTCTGTCTCTCTCGCACGCACTCTTTGTCGTGTCGTTTAACATTAGCGGCGTCTGCCGGAGGAGAGCCATACTGACTTAGTATCGGGTATAACTGTAGAGTTGCGGTGTCCGCAGCAACTCACAACGTTCCCCCTCGTTTTGTCTAAATAATGTCGGTTTATGGTCGATTTTGGGTAGAAATAATCTAAATATAAGGTCGATTTAGGCATAAGATAAGGTTGGTGCAAAAGTGATTTTTATACCCGATACTCAAAATGAGTATTGGGGTATATTAGATTTGTGGTAAAAGTGGATGTGTGTAACGTCCAGAAGGAATCGTTTCCGACCCCATAAAGTATATATATTCTTGATCAGCATCAATAGCCGAGTCGATTGAGCCCTGTCTGTCTGTCCGTCTGTCCGTCCGTCCGTCTGTCCGTCCCCTTCAGCGCATAGTGCTCAAAGACTATAAGAGCTAGAGCAACGATGTTTTGGACCCAGACTTCTGTGATATGTCACTGCTACAAAAATATTTCAAAACTTCGCCCCGCCCACTTCCGCCCCCACAAAGGACGAAAATCTGTGGCATCCACAATTTTAAAGATATGAGAAAACCAAAAACGTAGAATTGTAGAGAATGACCATATCTTTAAGACTGCAGAATCTGAATTGGATCGTATCATTATTATAGCCAGCATCAAGCATCAAGCAACAATTTCATTTTTTCTCGCCCTGTCTCTCTCTAACACACACGTAGCATAGGCGGCTTTGCTTAGAGTAAAACATTAGCGCCTAGATCTCAGAGACTACAAAAGCTAGAGCAACCAAATTTGGTATCCACACTCCTAATATATCGGACCGAGACGAATTTGTTTCAAAATTTCGCCACACCCCCTTCCGCCCCCGCAAAGGACGAAAATCTGGGGATATTCAAAAATCTCAGAGACTATTAAGGCTAGAGTAACCAAATTTGGTATCCGCACTCCCGTTAGATCTTACTATAAAACGTATATCTCAAAATTTCGCCCCACCCCTTTCCGCCCACACAAAAGACGAAAATCTGTTGCATCCACAATATTGCACATTCGAGAAAACTAAAAACGCAGAATCATAGATAATGACCATATCTATCAGATTGCTGAATCTGGATCAGATCGGATCATTTTTGTAGCCAAAAGCAAGAAATCAATTTTCAGTGGCTACGCAGCGCCCGACGTCACGCTCAGATTGATTTTCTGTCTCTCTCGCACGCACTCTTTGTCGTGTCGTTTAATATTAGCGGCGTCTGCCGGAGGAGAGCCATACTGACTTAGAATCGGGCATAACCGTAGAGTTGCGGTGTCCGCAGAAACTCACAACGTTCCCCTCGTTTTGTCTAAATGTTGTCGGCTTATGGTCGATTTTGGGTAAACAAAAACTAAATATGTGGACGATTTAGGCATAAGATGAGGTTGGTGCAAAAGTAATTTTTTGTTAAAATTGTGTCGGTTTTTAGTCAGTTTCGGGTAGAAATAAGCTAAATATGTGGTCGATTTAGGCTTAAAATGAGTTTGGTGCCAATTTGATTTTTTGTTAAAATAGTGTAGGTTTTTGGTCGATTTTGGGTACTATTAAGCTAAATATGTGGTCGATTTAGGCATTAAATGAGTTTGTTGCAAAAGTGATTTTTTGTTAAAATGGTTTCGGTTTTTGGTCGATTTTGGTAACAATTAAGCTAAATATGTGCTCGATTTAGGCATAAAATGAGTTTGGTGCAAAAGTGTTTTTTTGTCTAAATAATGTCGGATTATGGTCGATTTTGGGTAGAAATAAGCTAAATATAAGGTCGAATTAAATAAAATGAGTTTGGTGCAAAAGTGATTTTTATACCCGATACTCAAAATGAGTATTGGGGTATATTAGATTTGTGGTAAAAGTGGATGTGTGTAACGTCCAAAAGGAATCGTTTCCGACCCCATAAGTATATATATTCTTGATCAGCATCAATAGCCGAGTCGATTGAGCCATGTCTGTCTGTCCGTCTGTCCGTCCGTCCGTCTGTCCGTCTGTCCGTCTGTCCGTCCCCTTCAGCGCCTAGTGCTCAAAGACTATAAGAGCTAGAGCAACGATGTTTTGGATCCAGACTTCTGTGATATGTCACTGCTACAAAAATATTTCAAAACTTCGCCCCGCCCACTTCCGCCCCCACAAAGGACGAAAATCTGTGGCATCCACAATTTTAAAGATATGAGAAAACCAAAAACGTAGAATTGTAGAGAATGACCATATCTTTAAGACTGCAGAATCTGAATTGGATCGTATCATTATTATAGCCAGCATCAAGCATCAAGCAACAATTTCATTTTTTCTCGCCCTGTCTCTCTCTAACACACACGTAGCATAGGCGGCTTTGCTTAGAGTAAAACATTAGCGCCTAGATCTCAGAGACTACAAAAGCTAGAGCAACCAAATTTGGTATCCACACTCCTAATATATCGGACCGAGACGAATTTGTTTCAAAATTTCGCCACACCCCCTTCCGCCCCGCAAAGGATGAAAATCTGGGGATATTCAAAAATCTCAGAGACTATTAAGGCTAGAGTAACCAAATTTGGTATCCGCACTCCCGTTAGATCTTACTATAAAACGTATATCTCAAAATTTCGCCCCACCCCTTTCCGCCCACACAAAAGACGAAAATCTGTTGCATCCACAATATTGCACATTCGAGAAAACTAAAAACGCAGAATCATAGATAATGACCATATCTATCAGATTGCTGAATCTGGATCAGATCAGATAATTTTTATAGCCAATAGGAACAAATCAATTTGCAGTGGCTACGCAGCGCCCGACGTCACGCTCAGACTGATTTTCTGTCTCTCTCGCACGCACTCTTTGTCGTGTCGTTTAATATTAGCGGCGTCTGCCGGAGGAGAGCCATACTGACTTAGTATCGGGTATAACCGTAGAGTTGCGGTGTCCGCAGCAACTCACAACGTTCCCCCTCGTTTTGTCTAAATGTTGTCGGCTTATGGTCGATTTTGGGTAAACAAAAACTAAATATGTGGACGATTTAGGCATAAGATGAGGTTGGTACAAAAGTAATTTTTTGTTAAAATTGTGTCGGTTTTTAGTCAGTTTCGGGTAGAAATAAGCTAAATATGTGGTCGATTTAGGCTTAAAATGAGTTTGGTGCCAATTTGATTTTTTGTTAAAATAGTGTAGGTTTTTGGTCGATTTTGGGTACTATTAAGCTAAATATGTGGTCGATTTAGGCATTAAATGAGTTTGTTGCAAAAGTGATTTTTTGTTAAAATGGTTTCGGTTTTTGGTCGATTTTGGTAACAATTAAGCTAAATATGTGCTCGATTTAGGCATAAAATGAGTTTGGTGCAAAAGTGTTTTTTTGTCTAAATAATGTCGGATTATGGTCGATTTTGGGTAGAAATAAGCTAAATATAAGGTCGAATTAAATAAAATGAGTTTGGTGCAAAAGTGATTTTTATACCCGATACTCAAAATGAGTATTGGGGTATATTAGATTTGTGGTAAAAGTGGATGTGTGTAACGTCCAAAAGGAATCGTTTCCGACCCCATAAGTATATATATTCTTGATCAGCATCAATAGCCGAGTCGATTGAGCCATGTCTGTCTGTCCGTCTGTACGTCCGTCCGTCTGTCCGTCTGTCCGTCCCCTTCAGCGCCTTGTGCTCAAAGACTATAAGAGCTAGAGCAACGATGTTTTGGATCCAGACTTCTGTGATATGTCACTGCTACAAAAATATTTCAAAACTTCGCCCCGCCCACTTCCGCCCCCACAAAGGACGAAAATCTGTGGCATCCACAATTTTAAAGATATGAGAAAACCAAAAACGTAGAATTGTAGAGAATGACCATCTTTAAGACTGCGGAATCTGAATTGGATCGTATTATTATTATAGCCAGCATCAAGAAAACAATTTCATTTTTTCTCGCCCTGTCTCTCTCTAACACACACGCAGCATAGGCGGCTTTGCTTAGAGTAAAACATTAGCGCCTAGATCTCAGAGACTACAAAAGCTAGAGCAACCAAATTTGGTATCCACACTCCTAATATATCGGACCGAGTCGAGTTTGTTTCAAAATTTCGCCACACCCCCTTCCGCCCCCGCAAAGGACGAAAATCTGGGGATATTAAAAAATCTCAGAGACTATTAAGGCTAGAGTAACCAAATTTGGTATCCGCACTCCTGTTAGATCTTACTATAAAACGTATATCTCAGAATTTGACCCCACCCCTTTCCGCCCACACAAAAGACGAAAATCTGTTGCATCCACAATATTGCACATTCGAGAAAACCAAAAACGCAGAATCATAGATAATGACCATATCTATCAGATTGCTGAATCTGGATCAGATCAGATAATTTTTATAGCCAATAGGAACAAATCAATTTGCAGTGGCTACGCAGCGCCCGACGTCACGCTCAGACTGATTTTCTGTCTCTCTCGCACGCACTCTTTGTCGTGTCGTTTAATATTAGCGGCGTCTGCCGGAGGAGAGCCATACTGACTTAGTATCGGGTATAACCGTAGAGTTGCGGTGTCCGCAGCAACTCACAACGTTCCCCCTCGTTTTGTCTAAATGTTGTCGGCTTATGGTCGATTTTGGGTAAACAAAAACTAAATATGTGGACGATTTAGGCATAAGATGAGGTTGGTGCAAAAGTAATTTTTTGTTAAAATTGTGTCGGTTTTTAGTCAGTTTCGGGTAGAAATAAGCTAAATATGTGGTCGATTTAGGCTTAAAATGAGTTTGGTGCCAATTTGATTTTTTGTTAAAATAGTGTAGGTTTTTGGTCGATTTTGGGTACTATTAAGCTAAATATGTGGTCGATTTAGGCATTAAATGAGTTTGTTGCAAAAGTGATTTTTTGTTAAAATGGTTTCGGTTTTTGGTCGATTTTGGTAACAATTAAGCTAAATATGTGCTCGATTTAGGCATAAAATGAGTTTGGTGCAAAAGTGTTTTTTTGTCTAAATAATGTCGGATTATGGTCGATTTTGGGTAGAAATAAGCTAAATATAGGGTCGAATTAAATAAAATGAGTTTGGTGCAAAAGTGATTTTTATACCCGATACTCAAAATGAGTATTGGGGTATATTAGATTTGTGGTAAAAGTGGATGTGTGTAACGTCCAGAAGGAATCGTTTCCGACCCCATAAAGTATATATATTCTTGATCAGCATCAATAGCCGAGTCGATTGAGCCATGTCTGTCTGTCCGTCTGTACGTCCGTCCGTCTGTCCGTCTGTCCGTCCCCTTCAGCGCCTTGTGCTCAAAGACTATAAGAGCTAGAGCAACGATGTTTTGGATCCAGACTTCTGTGATATGTCACTGCTACAAAAATATTTCAAAACTTCGCCCCGCCCACTTCCGCCCCCACAAAGGACGAAAATCTGTGGCATCCACAATTTTAAAGATATGAGAAAACCAAAAACGTAGAATTGTAGAGAATGACCATCTTTAAGACTGCGGAATCTGAATTGGATCGTATTATTATTATAGCCAGCATCAAGAAAACAATTTCATTTTTTCTCGCCCTGTCTCTCTCTAACACACACGCAGCATAGGCGGCTTTGCTTAGAGTAAAACATTAGCGCCTAGATCTCAGAGACTACAAAAGCTAGAGCAACCAAATTTGGTATCCACACTCCTAATATATCGGACCGAGTCGAGTTTGTTTCAAAATTTCGCCACACCCCCTTCCGCCCCCGCAAAGGACGAAAATCTGGGGATATTAAAAAATCTCAGAGACTATTAAGGCTAGAGTAACCAAATTTGGTATCCGCACTCCTGTTAGATCTTACTATAAAACGTATATCTCAGAATTTGACCCCACCCCTTTCCGCCCACACAAAAGACGAAAATCTGTTGCATCCACAATATTGCACATTCGAGAAAACCAAAAACGCAGAATCATAGATAATGACCATATCTATCAGATTGCTGAATCTGGATCAGATCAGATAATTTTTATAGCCAATAGGAACAAATCAATTTGCAGTGGCTACGCAGCGCCCGACGTCACGCTCAGACTGATTTTCTGTCTCTCTCGCACGCACTCTTTGTCGTGTCGTTTAACATTAGCGGCGTCTGCCGGAGGAGAGCCATACTGACTTAGTATCGGGTATAACTGTAGAGTTGCGGTGTCCGCAGCAACTCACAACGTTCCCCCTCGTTTTGTCTAAATAATGTCGGTTTATGGTCGATTTTGGGTAGAAATAATCTAAATATAAGGTCGATTTAGGCATAAGATAAGGTTGGTGCAAAAGTGATTTTTATACCCGATACTCAAAATGAGTATTGGGGTATATTAGATTTGTGGTAAAAGTGGATGTGTGTAACGTCCAGAAGGAATCGTTTCCGACCCCATAAAGTATATATATTCTTGATCAGCATCAATAGCCGAGTCGATTGAGCCCTGTCTGTCTGTCCGTCTGTCCGTCCGTCCGTCTGTCCGTCCCCTTCAGCGCCTAGTGCTCAAAGACTATAAGAGCTAGAGCAACGATGTTTTGGACCCAGACTTCTGTGATATGTCACTGCTACAAAAATATTTCAAAACTTCGCCCCGCCCACTTCCGCCCCCACAAAGGACGAAAATCTGTGGCATCCACAATTTTAAAGATATGAGAAAACCAAAAACGTAGAATTGTAGAGAATGACCATCTTTAAGACTGCGGAATCTGAATTGGATCGTATTATTATTATAGCCAGCATCAAGAAAACAATTTCATTTTTTTCTCGCCCTGTCTCTCTCTAACACACACGTAGCATAGGCGGCTTTGCTTAGAGTAAAACATTAGCGCCTAGATCTCAGAGACTACAAAAGCTAGAGCAACCAAATTTGGTATCCACACTCCTAATATATCGGACCGAGTCGAGTTTGTTTCAAAATTTCGCCACACCCCCTTCCGCCCCCGCAAAGGACGAAAATCTGGGGATATTGAAAAATCTCAGAGACTATTAAGGCTAGAGTAACCAAATTTGGTATCCGCACTCCTGTTAGATCTTACTATAAAACGTATATCTCAGAATTTGACCCCACCCCTTTCCGCCCACACAAAAGACGAAAATCTGTTGCATCCACAATATTGCACATTCGAGAAAACCAAAAACGCAGAATCATAGATAATGACTATATCTATCAGATTGCTGAATCTGGATCAGATCAGATAATTTTTATAGCCAATAGGAACAAATCAATTTGCAGTGGCTACGCAGCGCCCGACGTCACGCTCAGACTGATTTTCTGTCTCTCTCGCACGCACTCTTTGTCGTGTCGTTTAACATTAGCGGCGTCTGCCGGAGGAGAGCCATACTGACTTAGTATCGGGTATAACTGTAGAGTTGCGGTGTCCGCAGCAACTCACAACGTTCCCCCTCGTTTTGTCTAAATAATGTCGGTTTATGGTCGATTTTGGGTAGAAATAATCTAAATATAAGGTCGATTTAGGCATAAGATAAGGTTGGTGCAAAAGTGATTTTTATACCCGATACTCAAAATGAGTATTGGGGTATATTAGATTTGTGGTAAAAGTGGATGTGTGTAACGTCCAGAAGGAATCGTTTCCGACCCCATAAAGTATATATATTCTTGATCAGCATCAATAGCCGAGTCGATTGAGCCCTGTCTGTCTGTCCGTCTGTCCGTCCGTCCGTCTGTCCGTCCCCTTCAGCGCCTAGTGCTTAAAGACTATAAGAGCTAGAGCAACGATGTTTTGGACCCAGACTTCTGTGATATGTCACTGCTACAAAAATATTTCAAAACTTCGCCCCGCCCACTTCCGCCCCCACAAAGGACGAAAATCTGTGGCATCCACAATTTTAAAGATATGAGAAAACCAAAAACGTAGAATTGTAGAGAATGACCATCTTTAAGACTGCGGAATCTGAATTGGATCGTATTATTATTATAGCCAGCATCAAGAAAACAATTTTATTTTTTCTCGCCCTGTCTCTCTCTAACACACACGTAGCATAGGCGGCTTTGCTTAGAGTAAAACATTAGCGCCTAGATCTCAGAGACTACAAAAGCTAGAGCAACCAAATTTGGTATCCACACTCCTAATATATCGGACCGAGACGAGTTTGTTTCAAAATTTCGCCACACCCCCTTCCGCTCCCGCAAAGGACGAAAATCTGGGGATATTCAAAAATCTCAGAGACTATTAAGGCTAGAGTAACCAAATTTGATATCCGCACTCCTGTTAGATCTCACTATAAAACGTATATCTCAGAATTTGACCCCACCCCTTTCCGCCCACACAAAGGACGAAAATCTGTTGCATCCACAATATTGCACATTCGAGAAAACCAAAAACGCAGAATCATAGATAATGACCATATCTATCAGATTGCTGAATCTGGATCAGATCAGATCATTTTTTTAGCCAATAGGAACAAATCAATTTGCAGTGGCTACGCAGCGCCCGACGTCACGCTCAGACTGATTTTCTGTCTCTTTCGCACGCACTCTTTGTCGTGTCGTTTAACATTAGCGGCGTCTGCCGGAGGAGAGCCATACTGACTTAGTATCGGGTATAACTGTAGAGTTGCGGTGTCCGCAGCAACTCACAACGTTCCCCCTCGTTTTGTCTAAATAATGTCGGTTTATGGTCGATTTTGGGTAGAAATAATCTAAATATAAGGTCGATTTAGGCATAAGATAAGGTTGGTGCAAAAGTGATTTTTATACCCGATACTCAAAATGAGTATTGGGGTATATTAGATTTGTGGTAAAAGTGGATGTGTGTAACGTCCAGAAGGAATCGTTTCCGACCCCATAAGTATATATATTTTTGATCAGCATCAATAGCCGAGTCGATTGAGCCATGTCTGTCTGTCCGTCTGTCCGTCCGTCCGTCCGTCCGTCCGTCCCCTTCAGCGCCTAGTGCTCAAAGACTATAAGATCTAGAGCAACGATGTTTTGGATCCAGACTTCTGTGATATGTCACTGCTACAAAAATATTTCAAAACTTCGCCCCGCCCAGTTCCGCCCCCACAAAGGACGAAAATCTGTGGCATCCACATTTTTAAAGATACGATAAAACCAAAAACGCAGAATCGGTGAGGATGACCATATCTTCTACAGTGCAAAATCTGAACCAGATCGAATAATGATTATAGCCAGAATCAAGAAAACAATTTCATTCTTTCTCGCTCTGTCTCTCTCTAACACACAGGTTTCATGGTCGGTTTTGTCAATTGCAAAATATGAGTTCAAGGATCTCAGAACCTATAAGAGCCAGAGCAACCAAATTTGGTATCCACACTCCTGTGATATCGGACCTTGACCGTTTTGTGTCCAAATTTCGCCACACCCCCTTCCGCCCCCGCAAAGGACGAAAATCTGGGGCATCCACAAATCTCAGAGACTATTAAGGCTAGAGTAACCAAATTTGGTATCCGCACTTCTGTTAGATCTCACTATAAAACGTATATCTCAGAATTTCGCCCCACCCCTTTCCGCCCCCACAAAAAACGAAAATCTGTTGCATCCACAATATTGCACATTCGAGAAAACTAAAAACGCAGAATCATAGATAATGACCATATCTATCAGATTGCTGAATCTGGATCAGATCGGATTATTTTTGTAGCCAAAAGCAAGAAATCAATTTTCAGTGGCTACGCAGCGCCCGACGTCACGCTCAGACTGATTTTCTGTCTCTCTCGCACGCACTCTTTGTCGTGTCGTTTAATATTAGCGGCGTCTGCCGGAGGAGAGTTATACTGACTTAGTATCGGGTATAACCGTAGAGTTGCGGTGTCCGCAGCAACTCACATCGTTCCCCCTCGTTTTTTGTTAAAATTGTGTCGGTTTTTGGTCAGTTTTGGGTAGAAATAAGCTAAATATGTGGTCGATTTAGGCTTAAAATTAGTTTGGTGCAAAAGTGACTTTTTGTTTAAATGGTGTCGGTTTTTGGTCGATTTTGGGTACAATTAAGCTAAATATGTGGTCGATTTAGGCACAAAATGAGTTTGGTGCAAAAGTGTTTTTTTGTCTAAATAATGTCGGTTTATGGTCGATTTTGGGTAGAAATAAGCTAAACATAAGGTCGAATTAAATAAAATGAGTTTGGTGCAAAAGTGATTAAACCCGATACTCAAAATGAGTATTGGGGTATATTAGATTTGTGGTAAAAGTGGATGTGTGTAACGTCCAGAAGGAATCGTTTCCGACCCCATAAAGTATATATATTCTTGATCAGCATCAATAGCAGAGTCGATTGAGCCCTGTCTGTCTGTCCGTCTGTCCGTCCGTCCGTCCGTCCGTCCGTCCGTCCGTCCGTCCGTCCGTCCCCTTCAGCGCCTAGTGCTCAAAGACTATAAGAGCTAGAGCAACGATGTTTTGGATCCAGACTTCTGTGATATGTCACTGCTACAAAAATATTTCAAAACTTCGCCCCGCCCACTTCCGCCCCCACAAAGGACGAAAATCTGTGGCATCCACATTTTTAAAGATACGATAAAACCAAAAACGCAGAATCGGCGAGGATGACCATATCTTCTACAGTGTTAAATCTGAACCAGATCGTATAATGATTATAGCCAGAATCAAGAAAACAATTTCATTCTTTCTCGCTCTGTCTCTCTCTAACACACAGGTTTCATGGTCGGTTTTGTCAATTGCAAAATATGAGTTCAAGGATCTCAGAACCTATAAGAGCCAGAGCAACCAAATTTGGTATCCACACTCCTGTGATATCGGACCTTGACCGTTTCGTGTCCAAATTTCGCCACACCCCCTTCCGCCCCGCAAAGGACGAAAATCTGGGGCATCCACAAATCTCAGAGACTATAAAGGCTAGAGTAACCAAATTTGGTATCCGCACTTCTGCTAGATCTCACTATAAAACGTATATCTCAGAATTTCGCCCCACCCCCTTCCGCCCCCACAAAAGACGAAAATCTGTTGCATCCACAATATTGCACATTCGAGAAAACTAAAAACGCAGAATCATAGATAATCAGATTGCTGAATCTGGATCAGATCGGATCATTTTTGTAGCCAAAAGCAAGAAATCAATTTTCAGTGGCTACGCAGCGCCCGACGTCACGCTCAGACTGATTTTCTGTCTCTCTCGCACGCACTCTTTGTCGTGTGGTTCAATATTAACTCACAACGTTCCCCCTCGTTTTGTCTAAATTTTGTCGGTTTATGGTCGATTTTGGGTAAAAAAACTAAATATAAGGTCGATTTAGGCATAAGATAAGGTTGGTGCAAAAGTGATTTTTTGTTAAAATTGTGTCGGTTTTTGGTCAGTTTTGGGTAGAAATAAGCTAAATATGTGGTCGATTTAGGCTTAAAATGAGTTTGGTGCAAAATTGATTTTTTGTTAAAATGGTTTCGGTTTTTGGTCGATTTTGGGTACTATTAAGCTAAATATGTGGTCGATTTAGGCATTAAATGAGTTTGTTGCAAAAGTGATTTTTTGTTAAAATGGTTTCGGTTTTTGGTCGATTTACGGTAGAAATAATCTAAATATGTGGACGATTTAGGCATAAGATAAGGTTAGTGCAAAAGTGACTTTTTGTTTAAATGGTGTCGGTTTTTGGTCGATTTTGGGTACAATTAAGCTAAATATGTGGTCGATTTAGGCATAAAATGAGTTTGGTGCAAAAGTGTTTTTTGTCTAAATAATGTCGGTTTATGGTCGATTTTGGGTAAAAAAAACTTAATATAAGGTCGATTTAGGAATAAGATAAGTTTGGTGCAAAAGTGATTTTTTGTTAAAATTGTGTCGGTTTTTGGTCAGTTTTGGGTAGAAATAAGCTAAATATGTGGTCGATTTAGGCTTAAAATGAGTTTGGTGCAAAAGTGACTTTTTGTTTAAATGGTGTCGTTTTTGGTCGATTTTGGGTACAATTAAGCTAAATATGTGGTCGATTTAGGCATAAAATGAGTTTGGTGCAAAAGTTTTTTTTTGTCTAAATAATGTCGGTTTATGGTCGATTTTGGGTAGAAATAAGCTAAATATAAGGTCGAATTAAATAAAATGAGTTTGGTGCAAAAGTGATTTTTTGTTAAAATAGTGTAGGTTTTTGGTCCATTTTTGGTCAAAATAAGCTATATATGTGGTCGAGTTAGGCATAACATGAGGTTGGTGCAAAAGTTATTATACCCGATACTCAAAATGAGTATTGGGGTATATTAGATTTGTGGTAAAAGTGGATGTGTGTCCAGAATGAATCGTTTCCGACCCCATAAAGTATATATATTTTTGATCAGCATCAATAGCCGAGTCGATTGGGCCCTGTCTGTCTGTCTGTCTGTCCGTCTGTCCGTCTGTCCGTCTGCCCGTCTGTCCGTCCGTCCGTCTGTCCGTCCCCTTCAGCGCCTAGTGCTCAATGACTATAAGAGCTAAAGCAACCATGTTTTGGATCCAGACTTCTGTGATATTTCACTGCTACAAAAATATTTCAAAACTTCGCCCCGCCCACTTCCGCCCCCACAAAGGACGAAAATCTGTGGCATCCACAATTTTAAAGATATGAGAAAACCAAAAACGTAGAATTGTAGAGAATGACCATCTTTAAGACTGCGGAATCTGAATTGGATCGTATTATTATTATAGCCAGCATCAAGAAAACAATTTCATTTTTTCTCGCCCTGTCTCTCTCTAACACACACGTAGCAAAGGCGGCTTTGCTTAGAGTAAAACATTAGCGCCTAGATCTCAGAGACTACAAAAGCTAGAGCAACCAAATTTGGTATCCACACTCCTAATATATCGGACCGAGACGAGTTTGTTTCAAAATTTCGCCACACCCCCTTCCGCCCACACAAAGGACGAAAATCTGGGGATATTAAAAAATCTCAGAGACTATTAAGGCTAGAGTAACCAAATTTGGTATCCGCACTCCTGTTAGATCTTACTATAAAACGTATATCTCAGAATTTGACCCCACCGCCTTCCGCCCACACAAAGAACGAAAATCTGTTGCATCCACAATATTGCACATTCGAGAAAACCAAAAACGCAGAATCATAGATAATGACCATATCTATCAGATTGCTGAATTTGGATCAGATCAGATAATTTTTATAGCCAATAGAAACAAATCAATTTGCAGTGGCTACGCAGCGCCCGACGTCACGCTCAGACTGATTTTCTGTCTCTATCGCACGCACTCTTTGTCGTGTCGTTTAATATTAGCGGCGTCTGCCGGAGGAGAGCCACACTGACTTAGTATCGGGTATAACCGTAGAGTTGCGGTGTCCGCAGCAACTCACAACGTTCCCCCTCGTTTTTTGTTTAAACGGTGCCGGTTTTCGATCGATTTTGGGTAGAAATAATCTAAATATAAGTTCGATTTATTTTTTGTTTAAATGGTGCCGGTTTTCGATCGATTTTGGGTAGAAATAATCTAAATATAAGTTCGATTTAGGCATAAAATGAGTTTGGTACAAAAGTGTTTTTTTGTCTAAATAATGTCGGATTATGGTCGATTTTGGGTAGAAATAAGCTAAATATAAGGTCGAATTAAATAAAATGAGTTTGGTGCAAAAGTGATTTTTATACCCGATACTCAAAATGAGTATTGGGGTATATTAGATTTGTGGTAAAAGTGGATGTGTGTAACGTCCAAAAGGAATCGTTTCCGACCCCATAAAGTATATATATTCTTGATCAGCATCAATAGCCGAGTCGATTGAGCCATGTCTGTCTGTCCGTCTGTACGTCCGTCCGTCTGTCCGTCTGTCCGTCTGTCCGTCCCCTTCAGCGCCTTGTGCTCAAAGACTATAAGAGCTAGAGCAACGATGTTTTTGATCCAGACTTCTGTGATATGTCACTGCTACAAAAATATTTCAAAACTTCGCCCCGCCCACTTCCGCCCCCACAAAGGACGAAAATCTGTGGCATCCACAATTTTAAAGATATGAGAAAACCAAAAACGTAGAATTGTAGAGAATGACCATCTTTAAGACTGCGGAATCTGAATTGGATCGTATTATTATTATAGCCAGCATCAAGAAAACAATTTCATTTTTTCTCGCCCTGTCTCTCTCTAACACACACGCAGCATAGGCGGCTTTGCTTAGAGTAAAACATTAGCGCCTAGATCTCAGAGACTACAAAAGCTAGAGCAACCAAATTTGGTATCCACACTCCTAATATATCGGACCGAGTCGAGTTTGTTTCAAAATTTCGCCACACCCCCTTCCGCCCCCGCAAAGGACGAAAATCTGGGGATATTAAAAAATCTCAGAGACTATTAAGGCTAGAGTAACCAAATTTGGTATCCGCACTCCTGTTAGATCTTACTATAAAACGTATATCTCAGAATTTGACCCCACCCCTTTCCGCCCACACAAAAGACGAAAATCTGTTGCATCCACAATATTGCACATTCGAGAAAACCAAAAACGCAGAATCATAGATAATGACCATATCTATCAGATTGCTGAATCTGGATCAGATCAGATAATTTTTATAGCCAATAGGAACAAATCAATTTGCAGTGGCTACGCAGCGCCCGACGTCACGCTCAGACTGATTTTCTGTCTCTCTCGCACGCACTCTTTGTCGTGTCGTTTAATATTAGCGGCGTCTGCCGGAGGAGAGCCATACTGACTTAGTATCGGGAATAACCGTAGAGTTGCGGTGTCCGCAGCAACTCACAACGTTCCCCCTCGTTTTGTCTAAATGTTGTCGGCTTATGGTCGATTTTGGGTAAACAAAAACTAAATATGTGGACGATTTAGGCATAAAATGAGGTTGGTGCAAAAGTAATTTTTTGTTAAAATTGTGTCGGTTTTTAGTCAGTTTCGGGTAGAAATAAGCTAAATATGTGGTCGATTTAGGCTTAAAATGAGTTTGGTGCCAATTTGATTTTTTGTTAAAATAGTGTAGGTTTTTGGTCGATTTTGGGTACTATTAAGCTAAATATGTGGTCGATTTAGGCATTAAATGAGTTTGTTGCAAAAGTGATTTTTTGTTAAAATGGTTTCGGTTTTTGGTCGATTTTGGTAACAATTAAGCTAAATATGTGCTCGATTTAGGCATAAAATGAGTTTGGTGCAAAAGTGTTTTTTTGTCTAAATAATGTCGGATTATGGTCGATTTTGGGTAGAAATAAGCGAAATATAAGGTCGAATTAAATAAAATGAGTTTGGTGCAAAAGTGATTTTTATACCCGATACTCAAAATGAGTATTGGTGTATATTAGATTTGTGGTAAAAGTGGATGTGTGTAACGTCCAAAAGGAATCGTTTCCGACCCCATAAAGTATATATATTCTTGATCAGCATCAATAGCCGAGTCGATTGAGCCATGTCTGTCTGTCCGTCTGTACGTCCGTCCGTCTGTCCGTCTGTCCGTCCCCTTCAGCGCCTAGTGCTCAATGACTATAAGAGCTAAAGCAACGATGTTTTGGATCCAGACTTCTGTGATATTTCACTGCTACAAAAATATTTCAAAACTTCGCCCCGCCCACTTCCGCCCCCACAAAGGACGAAAATCTGTGGCATCCACAATTTTAAAGATATGAGAAAACCAAAAACGTAGAATTGTAGAGAATGACCATCTTTAAGACTGCGGAATCTGAATTGGATCGTATTATTATTATAGCCAGCATCAAGAAAACAATTTCATTTTTTCTCGCCCTGTCTCTCTCTAACACACACGTAGCATAGGCGGCTTTGCTTAGAGTAAAACATTAGCGCCTAGATCTCAGAGACTACAAAAGCTAGAGCAACCAAATTTGGTATCCACACTCCTAATATATCGGACCGAGACGAGTTTGTTTCAAAATTTCGCCACCCCCCCTTCCGCCCACACAAAGGACGAAAATCTGGGGATATTAAAAAATCTCAGAGACTATTAAGGCTAGAGTAACCAAATTTGGTATCCGCACTCCTGTTAGATCTTACTATAAAACGTATATCTCAGAATTTGACCCCACCGCCTTCCGCCCACACAAAGAACGAAAATCTGTTGCATCCACAATATTGCACATTCGAGAAAACCAAAAACGCAGAATCATAGATAATGACCATATCTATCAGATTGCTGAATCTGGATCAGATCAGATAATTTTTATAGCCAATAGAAACAAATCAATTTGCAGTGGCTACGCAGCGCCCGACGTCACGCTCAGACTGATTTTCTGTCTCTATCGCACGCACTCTTTGTCGTGTCGTTTAATATTAGCGGCGTCTGCCGGAGGAGAGCCATACTGACTTAGTATCGGGTAATAACCGTAGAGTTGCGGTGTCCGCAGCAACTCACAACGTTCCCCCTCGTTTTGTCTAAATGTTGTCGGCTTATGGTCGATTTTGGGTAAACAAAAACTAAATATGTGGACGATTTAGGCATAAGATGAGGTTGGTGCAAAAGTAATTTTTTGTTAAAATTGTGTCGGTTTTTAGTCAGTTTCGGGTAGAAATAAGCTAAATATGTGGTCGATTTAGGCTTAAAATGAGTTTGGTGCCAATTTGATTTTTTGTTAAAATAGTGTAGGTTTTTGGTCGATTTTGGGTACTATTAAGCTAAATATGTGGTCGATTTAGGCATTAAATGAGTTTGTTGCAAAAGTGATTTTTTGTTAAAATGGTTTCGGTTTTTGGTCGATTTTGGTAACAATTAAGCTAAATATGTGCTCGATTTAGGCATAAAATGAGTTTGGTGCAAAAGTGTTTTTTTGTCTAAATAATGTCGGATTATGGTCGATTTTGGGTAGAAATAAGCGAAATATAAGGTCGAATTAAATAAAATGAGTTTGGTGCAAAAGTGATTTTTATACCCGATACTCAAAATGAGTATTGGTGTATATTAGATTTGTGGTAAAAGTGGATGTGTGTAACGTCCAAAAGGAATCGTTTCCGACCCCATAAAGTATATATATTCTTGATCAGCATCAATAGCCGAGTCGATTGAGCCATGTCTGTCTGTCCGTCTGTACGTCCGTCCGTCTGTCCGTCTGTCCGTCTGTCCGTCCCCTTCAGCGCCTTGTGCTCAAAGACTATAAGAGCTAGAGCAACGATGTTTTGGATCCAGACTTCTGTGATATGTCACTGCTACAAAAATATTTCAAAACTTCGCCCCGCCCACTTCCGCCCCCACAAAGGACGAAAATCTGTGGCATCCACAATTTTAAAGATATGAGAAAACCAAAAACGTAGAATTGTAGAGAATGACCATCTTTAAGACTGCGGAATCTGAATTGGATCGTATTATTATTATAGCCAGCATCAAGAAAACAATTTCATTTTTTCTCGCCCTGTCTCTCTCTAACACACACGCAGCATAGGCGGCTTTGCTTAGAGTAAAACATTAGCGCCTAGATCTCAGAGACTACAAAAGCTAGAGCAACCAAATTTGGTATCCACACTCCTAATATATCGGACCGAGTCGAGTTTGTTTCAAAATTTCGCCACACCCCCTTCCGCCCCCGCAAAGGACGAAAATCTGGGGATATTAAAAAATCTCAGAGACTATTAAGGCTAGAGTAACCAAATTTGGTATCCGCACTCCTGTTAGATCTTACTATAAAACGTATATCTCAGAATTTGACCCCACCCCTTTCCGCCCACACAAAAGACGAAAATCTGTTGCATCCACAATATTGCACATTCGAGAAAACCAAAAACGCAGAATCATAGATAATGACCATATCTATCAGATTGCTGAATCTGGATCAGATCAGATAATTTTTATAGCCAATAGGAACAAATCAATTTGCAGTGGCTACGCAGCGCCCGACGTCACGCTCAGACTGATTTTCTGTCTCTCTCGCACGCACTCTTTGTCGTGTCGTTTAACATTAGCGGCGTCTGCCGGAGGAGAGCCATACTGACTTAGTATCGGGTATAACTGTAGAGTTGCGGTGTCCGCAGCAACTCACAACGTTCCCCCTCGTTTTGTCTAAATATGTCGTTTTTTTTTTTTTTTTTTTTTTTTTTTTTTTTTTTTTTTTTTTTTTTTTTTTTTTTTTTTTTTTTTTTTTTTTTTTTTTTTTTTTTTTTTTTTTTTTTTTTTTTTTTTTTTTTTTTTTTTTTTTTTTTTTTTTTTTTTTATGGTCGATTTTGGGTAGAAATAATCTAAATATAAGGTCGATTTAGGCATAAGATAAGGTTGGTGCAAAAGTGATTTTTATACCCGATACTCAAAATGAGTATTGGGGTATATTAGATTTGTGGTAAAAGTGGATGTGTGTAACGTCCAAAAGGAATCGTTTCCGACCCCATAAAGTATATATATTCTTGATCAGCATCAATAGCCGAGTCGATTGAGCCCTGTCTGTCTGTCGTCTGTCTGTCCGTCCGTCCGTCTGTCCGTCCCCTTCAGCGCCTAGTGCTCAAAGACTATAAGAGCTAGAGCAACGATGTTTTGGACCCAGACTTCTGTGATATGTCACTGCTACAAAAATATTTCAAAACTTCGCCCCGCCCACTTCCGCCCCCACAAAGGACGAAAATCTGTGGCATCCACAATTTTAAAGATATGAGAAAACCAAAAACGTAGAATTGTAGAGAATGACCATCTTTAAGACTGCGGAATCTGAATTGGATCGTATTATTATTATAGCCAGCATCAAGAAAACAATTTCATTTTTTCTCGCCCTGTCTCTCTCTAACACCCACGTAGCATAGGCGGCTTTGCTTAGAGTAAAACATTAGCGCCTAGATCTCAGAGACTACAAAAGCTAGAGCAACCAAATTTGGTATCCACACTCCTAATATATCGGACCGAGTCGAGTTTGTTTCAAAATTTCGCCACACCCCCTTCCGCCCCCGCAAAGGACGAAAATCTGGGGATATTGAAAAATCTCAGAGACTATTAAGGCTAGAGTAACCAAATTTGGTATCCGCACTCCTGTTAGATCTTACTATAAAACGTATATCTCAGAATTTGACCCCACCCCTTTCCGCCCCCACAAAAGACGAAAATCTGTTGCATCCACAATATTGCACATTCGAGAAAACCAAAAACGCAGAATCATAGATAATGACTATATCTATCAGATTGCTGAATCTGGATCAGATCAGATAATTTTTATAGCCAATAGGAACAAATCAATTTGCAGTGGCTACGCAGCGCCCGACGTCACGCTCAGACTGATTTTCTGTCTCTCTCGCACGCACTCTTTGTCGTGTCGTTTAACATTAGCGGCGTCTGCCGGAGGAGAGCCATACTGACTTAGTATCGGGTATAACTGTAGAGTTGCGGTGTCCGCAGCAACTCACAACGTTCCCCCTCGTTTTGTCTAAATAATGTCGGTTTATGGTCGATTTTGGGTAGAAATAATCTAAATATAAGGTCGATTTAGGCATAAGATAAGGTTGGTGCAAAAGTGATTTTTATACCCGATACTCAAAATGAGTATTGGGGTATATTAGATTTGTGGTAAAAGTGGATGTGTGTAACGTCCAGAAGGAATCGTTTCCGACCCCATAAGTATATATATTTTTGATCAGCATCAATAGCCGAGTCGATTGAGCCATGTCTGTCTGTCCGTCTGTCCGTCCGTCCGTCCGTCCGTCCGTCCCCTTCAGCGCCTAGTGCTCAAAGACTATAAGATCTAGAGCAACGATGTTTTGGATCCAGACTTCTGTGATATGTCACTGCTACAAAAATATTTCAAAACTTCGCCCCGCCCAGTTCCGCCCCCACAAAGGACGAAAATCTGTGGCATCCACATTTTTAAAGATACGATAAAACCAAAAACGCAGAATCGGTGAGGATGACCATATCTTCTACAGTGCAAAATCTGAACCAGATCGAATAATGATTATAGCCAGAATCAAGAAAACAATTTCATTCTTTCTCGCTCTGTCTCTCTCTAACACACAGGTTTCATGGTCGGTTTTGTCAATTGCAAAATATGAGTTCAAGGACCTCAGAACCTATAAGAGCCAGAGCAACCAAATTTGGTATCCACACTCCTGTGATATCGGACCTTGACCGTTTTGTGTCCAAATTTCGCCACACCCCCTTCCGCCCCCGCAAAGGACGAAAATCTGGGGCATCCACAAATCTCAGAGACTATTAAGGCTAGAGTAACCAAATTTGTTATCCGCACTTCTGTTAGATCTCACTATAAAACGTATATCTCAGAATTTCGCCCCACCCCTTTCCGCCCCCACAAAAGACGAAAATCTGTTGCATCCACAATATTGCACATTCGAGAAAACTAAAAACGCAGAATCATAGATAATGACCATATCTATCAGATTGCTGAATCTGGATCAGATCGGATTATTTTTGTAGCCAAAAGCAAGAAATCAATTTTCAGTGGCTACGCAGCGCCCGACGTCACGCTCAGACTGATTTTCTGTCTCTCTCGCACGCACTCTTTGTCGTGTCGTTTAATATTAGCGGTTGCGGTGTCCGCAGCAACTCACATCGTTCCCCCTCGTTTTTTGTTAAAATTGTGTCGGTTTTTGGTCAGTTTTGGGTAGAAATAAGCTAAATATGTGGTCGATTTAGGCTTAAAATTAGTTTGGTGCAAAAGTGACTTTTTGTTTAAATGGTGTCGGTTTTTGGTCGATTTTGGGTACAATTAAGCTAAATATGTGGTCGATTTAGGCACAAAATGAGTTTGGTGCAAAAGTGTTTTTTTGTCTAAATAATGTCGGTTTATGGTCGATTTTGGGTAGAAATAAGCTTAACATAAGGTCGAATTAAATAAAATGAGTTTGGTGCAAAAGTGATTAAACCCGATACTCAAAATGAGTATTGGGGTATATTAGATTTGTGGTAAAAGTGGATGTGTGTAACGTCCAGAAGGAATCGTTTCCGACCCCATAAAGTATATATATTCTTGATCAGCATCAATAGCCGAGTCGATTGAGCCCTGTCTGTCTGTCCGTCTGTCCGTCCGTCCGTCCGTCCGTCCGTCCGTCCGTCCGTCCGTCCGTCCGTCCGTCCCCTTCAGCGCCTAGTGCTCAAAGACTATAAGAGCTAGAGCAACGATGTTTTGGATCCAGACTTCTGTGATATGTCACTGCTACAAAAATATTTCAAAACTTCGCCCCGCCCACTTCCGCCCCCACAAAGGACGAAAATCTGTGGCATCCACATTTTTAAAGATACGATAAAACCAAAAACGCAGAATCGGTGAGGATGACCATATCTTCTACAGTGTTAAATCTGAACCAGATCGTATAATGATTATAGCCAGAATCAAGAAAACAATTTCATTCTTTCTCGCTCTGTCTCTCTCTAACACACAGGTTTCATGGTCGGTTTTGTCAATTGCAAAATATGAGTTCAAGGATCTCAGAACCTATAAGAGCCAGAGCAACCAAATTTGGTATCCACACTCCTGTGATATCGGACCTTGACCGTTTCGTGTCCAAATTTCGCCACACCCCCTTCCGCCCCCGCAAAGGACGAAAATCTGGGGCATCCACAAATCTCAGAGACTATAAAGGCTAGAGTAACCAAATTTGGTATCCGCACTTCTGCTAGATCTCACTATAAAACGTATATCTCAGAATTTCGCCCCACCCCCTTCCGCCCCCACAAAAGACGAAAATCTGTTGCATCCACAATATTGCACATTCGAGAAAACTAAAAACGCAGAATCATAGATAATCAGATTGCTGAATCTGGATCAGATCGGATCATTTTTGTAGCCAAAAGCAAGAAATCAATTTTCAGTGGCTACGCAGCGCCCGACGTCACGCTCAGACTGATTTTCTGTCTCTCTCGCACGCACTCTTTGTCGTGTGGTTCAATATTAACTCACAACGTTCCCCCTCGTTTTGTCTAAATTTTGTCGGTTTATGGTCGATTTTGGGTAAAAAAACTAAATATAAGGTCGATTTAGGCATAAGATAAGGTTGGTGCAAAAGTGATTTTTTGTTAAAATTGTGTCGGTTTTTGGTCAGTTTTGGGTAGAAATAAGCTAAATATGTGGTCGATTTAGGCTTAAAATGAGTTTGTTGCAAAAGTGATTTTTTGTTAAAATGGTTTCGGTTTTTGGTCGATTTACGGTAGAAATAATCTAAATATGTGGACGATTTAGGCATAAGATAAGTGTTCGGAGCAGAACCCAGCCGATTAGCTGCTTGCCAAATAGCACCTAATTCTTGGCCCTCAGCCGCTTATTTTGTTTGTTACTTATGTCTATGTCACTCATTTGTTTGTTAAAGCTCTGCGCTTGCTTGCCCTGCTAAACGCTCTCTGCCAGCTCGCTCTTCGCTATCTCCGCTTTGCGTCTGCCTACCGACGTCGGCCGAGCGAAGCTGCGCTTAGCGATCGGAGCGGCAATGTAAAGGGCAGCCAAGCCACACTTGCAATTTGGATGTCACGCATTAAAGAACATATCGTAATTTTATTTCTGCGCCGAGTTTTGTTTAATTCGAAATAATTAGTCGGCCGATTGGGGATAAAAAACATTATCTCCACATAAAATTTGGTGACCCCGACGTGATCGAAGAGTTGCAGTGTCAATTAATAATCATTCGCGATCGACATTCGTTAGCCCTAGCAAATTTTCGGCGGTTAAGCACAATTCGGTGCTAAAACACACTTACATACACCTACATACACGCATTGCTGGCTATTAATTTCTCTGTCGCGACAATTCGGTCAGTGCAGTGCGGTAGGCAGTGCAGCGAACTCACTAATACACACAAGCGGAGTACAAAGCGGAATCGGACAGCTCGCACAGCCGCACAGCTAAAGGCATTAGCTGTAATCCCTTTGCTTTCGGTTCCCACGTTTATACGTATACAGGGTGTCTTTTTCGGTCGTGCTGAGTGACTCTTTTAAAACCTCAACATGGCAGCACCTGAGCCTACCAATGTCGCGAACGCAGCAATGCCGAGTGATGTAGATTTCTACAAGCACAAGGCCGAGTCCATCGCGCGCCAACTAAAGGCCATGGATCGCTTTCTTACCAAGGAAGAGCTTGCCGAGTTAGATGAGGCAGAACTTCAAGCTCGCTTAGAGCAAATCGAGCGAATGAATGCGGATTTCGATGCCGCTCAAACGAGCCTTGAAAGGCTGGATTTCCTGCAGTTAGCCCATGATGCCCGGCTAGACTTTTCGAATGTTTATGTCAAGGTTAGGTCCAGGCTGTCGCGGGAGTTGATGGCTGCTCGCACGGTAAATGTTGCCAATTCAACGGCTCGGCATACTCTCGAGGGGAATTCGTCGTTGTTCGCCTATAATAGTACAGGCCGTTCTCGAATGCCCGAGTTGCAGCTTCCGCGATTCAGTGGGAGCTACATGGATTGGCCAGAATTCCACGCGATGTTTTCGACAATGGTGCACAAAGACCATCGTATACCAATCATCGAAAAATTCCAATATCTTCGTGGATGTCTAGATGGTGCTGCGCTGGATACGATTCGTTCCTTGGAACTTTCTGAGGAGAATTACGACAAGGCGTTGAATTTACTAATGTTGCGATTCGATAATAAACTGTTACATTTTCAGGCACACGTCAAGGCTATTTTCGGGCTGCAAGGGGTGGAGAAGGGCTCGGCTATCGGCTTGCGCGCGCTCAGCGATAAAATCAATTCGCACTTGCGTGCACTTCAGACCTTGGCGACCCCGCAGGAGATTTCCGATGGGTTGCTGATCTTCATCATAGGCACGAAATTGGACCACAAGACCAAGGAGAAATGGGAAGAGAACTTGCCGACGTCAGGATTGCCTCGGTGGTCAAGCATGGCCTCATTCTTGGAAGCAAGATGTCGGATGCTGGAAAATTTGGGATCGGCTATGGTAACAATTCCTAGCCAGCAGGTGGGAGAAAGTAAACCTAGCACCCTAATCACCTCCATTAACGATCATAATAGCTCAACATGCAAGTATTGCAAATCCTCCGATCACTACATATCCCGATGCCAGGCATTTATAGATCTCCCTGTTTTTTCTCGATACAAGGAGGTGAAGAAGCGCCATTTATGTCTAAACTGCCTCAACAAAGGCCATTCATTACAACGCTGCAAGTCAGGGGCATGTAGAAATTGCCAAGCCAAGCATCACACACTGCTCCACATGCAGTCGGGCGCTGACGCTGAGTTGCCGTCGCCGAGCACGGAATCGACCCAGCATGATCCTGCAAGTGCCCTAGTAGCAAGCAAATATATTAGCCCTCCCCCCTCGAGTCAAAAATCTCTGCCTAGCCAAAACGTGCTGCTAGCTACTGCAATCGTATATGTCAGGGGCCGTTTTGGATCGCTTATTCCATGTCGTGCCATTTTAGATTCCGCTTCTCAGGTTAACTTTATAACATCGAGACTCGCCAATCAGCTGCAGTTAGATCCTCACCCGTCTCACGTTAAAATCGCCGGTATTGGAGAGTCAATTCTACCATCCAGCAAGGCTGTGGACATCGTCCTGCAATCTCAAGACGAAAGCTATCGCGGTTTCCTCTCTGCAATTATCACTGCCTCAATCACAGGAATGCAGCCTAACTTCGGCCTAGACGCAAAGGATTGGCCAATGCCAAATAACCTAAAACTAGCTGATCCTAATTTCGCCAAGCCCCAGCGTGTCGATCTGTTGATAGGTGCTGGTTTGTTTTTCGAATTAATGTGCGTTGGACAGATTCGACTGTCAGACCAATTGCCAACATTGCAGAAGACGAAACTTGGCTGGATAGTGTCAGGAAGTATTAAAAACTCTGAGAAAGCCCGTGCGGCGCTAGCAGCCGTTGAAGATCCCCCTGTCATCTCCGCTTGCGAGACTAATTTGTGCGATATTGTAAGGCGGTTTTGGGAAGTCGATGGAGATTATTCGCCCTCATCAATTTCGGAGGAAGATGTTCATTGCGAACAGCATTTCGTCACAAACTGCATTCGCCTAGAGTCCGGAGCTTACTCCGTGCGTTTGCCAACCAAATTCAGTCTAGAGGAATTAGGAGAATCGTATCAGCAGGCGCTACGTAGATTTCTCAATTTGGAGAGGAAGCTAGCAAAAAATGCACAGCTTAAGGCAAAATATATGGAGTTTCTTCAGGAGTATCGTGATTTAGGACACATGTCGCCAGCTTCGCGGCAGTCAGACCTCCCGCAGTACTTCTTGCCTCACCATTGCGTCCACAAGCAGGATAGTACA
This sequence comes from Drosophila miranda, assembly GCF_003369915.1. Taxonomy (NCBI): domain Eukaryota; kingdom Metazoa; phylum Arthropoda; class Insecta; order Diptera; family Drosophilidae; genus Drosophila; species Drosophila miranda. The sequence goes on from NW_022881665.1 coordinate 339,059, forward strand.
ACCACCAAATTACGCGTAGTGTTCGATGGATCTGCCAAAACAGCGTCTGGAGTATCACTGAATGATGCGCTTATGGCTGGACCCACCATCCAACCTAAAATTCTGATAACTCTGCTTCGTTTCCGCTTTTTTAAAGTCGCCTTGTGTGGCGATATCTGCAAAATGTACCGCTGTGTACGCGTTTCCCATCCCGATACGCACGTGCAGTGCATCCTATGGCGCAATGACCCGAAGGAGGAGATTCAGGTGTTCAAGTTGGAGACTGTTACTTACGGAACCAAACCTGCCGCTTTCTTAGCAATTCGTGCTATGCATCAATTGGCAAATGATGAAGAGTTGCGTTTTCCGCTTGGCGCTGATGTTGTTCGAAGAGATTTCTATGTCGATGATCTCATATCTGGAGGGGACAGCATTGATTCTGTCATCAAAATTCGTCAGCAGGTAAAGGAGCTACTTTCGAAAGGATGTTTTCCCATACGTAAATGGTGTTCCAATGAACCCGCTGCTTTGGAAGGCGTATCGGAGGCGGATCGCGAAAAGTTCCTTACCTTTCATGACGGGACTGAAGTAACCAAGGCGCTTGGTCTAGTTTGGGATCCCACCACGGACAATCTTCTGTTTAGCTTCGCTCACGTCGGAACCGCTGCAGGCCCAATATCGAAGCGTTCGGTCCTGTCTACACTAGCTAGGTTCTACGATCCTCTAGGGCTCATCTCTCCCATCATCACAAAAGCTAAAATATTTATGCAGTCGCTATGGAACGAAAGCCTAAAATTGAATTGGGACGAAAGCCTGCCCCAGGATCTACATACGACTTGGATTGAGCTGACTTCGCAGTTGTCGATGGTTAAAAACTTTAAGTTTCCACGTTACGTGCTTCGGCAGCAAGCCAGATTAGAAATGCACGCGTTTTGTGATGCGAGCCAAGCAGCATATGGCGCCTGTGTATACATGCGTTCGGAAGCTCTTGGCATTGTGCAAAGTCATCTCTTATGCTCTAAATCCAGAGTCGCGCCCTTGAAAAGTATGACTATCCCCAAGCTTGAGCTGTCCGCTGCCCTCGTATTAGCCGAACTAGTGTCCACCATAGTTAAGGGATTATCAGCTCCATGCCAAATACATTGCTGGTCGGATTCGTCCATAGCCCTTGCCTGGATTCGAGAATCACCATTGAATTTTAATATATTTGTTTCTAATCGAGTTCAGCGGATTCAGGAGCTCACCGCTGGAATGACTTGGCATCACGTGCCCACAAAGTTGAATCCTGCCGACATCATATCACGTGGAGCCACGCCCGCTGAACTAATGGATAGCAGCCTTTGGATCTCTGGACCACCATTCTTGCGTCTTGAGAGCTCAGAGTGGCCTGCAGGCTTGCAATTGCCGACCGATGTACCAGAACGTCGTCATGCAGCATTGGTTGTTTCAAACGAAAGGGATGTATCGTACGATTGCAAATTTCAAAACTCATTCGGATCCATGCAGCGCGTCTTTGCTTACATATATCGATTCTACATTCTCAAGGACAAAGGCATAGCGCGGTCGAAGGGTCAACTTACCGTAATCGACATCAAAAATGGTACGCATTTGCTCATAAGGGCAATACAGCAGCAACAATTTTCGGAAGAGATAAGGGCCCTCGCCAGCAAACAGGCCCTACCCCCAAAAAGCACGATGGCCTCACTGAATCCATTTCTGGATAGCTTTGGATTGCTGCGTGTTGGAGGCCGCCTCCAAAATGCCGAATTGGACTACGACGCGAAGCACCCGATCCCGCTTCCTAAGGGACATCCTGTCACTGTCTCTATTATTATCTTCTTTCACGAAAGGTTTCTCCACGCAGGAGCTCAAGGATTGCTCGGACTGCTTCGGCAAAAATTCTGGCCTATTGGCGGACGCAAATATGTTGCGGGAATCATTCGCAAATGTGTTAGATGCTTTCGTTTGAAGCCAGTGCTGAGGGAACATATCATGGGAAACTTGCCTGCGGATCGCGTAAGGACTAATCCAGCATTCCACACAACGGGCGTTGATTTTTGCGGACCCTTTTATCACAAGTCGGAAGTCAGAAGCAGGCCTCCTATCAAATGTTACATCGCTGTCTTCGTATGCTTTAGCACCAAAGCAACTCATTTGGAAGTCGTTCGGGATCTATCTACAGAATCCTTTCTGGCAGCATTAAGGCGTTTTATAAGTCTACGTCCCAAACCTCGAATCATCTGGTCAGACAACGCTACAAATTTTGTAGGAGCAAAAAATGAGCTTTTGGAGCTTCGGCAAATGTTCCTCAGCGATCCTCATACGTCGGCTGTGTCACATCTCTGCGTTTCTAGTGGAATCGACTGGAAATTCATCCCCCCTCGCTCACCTCATTTTGGGGGTTTGTGGGAGGCGGCTGTTAAAGCAGCTAAATATCATTTTCATCGCATCGTCGGGACCTACATTTTTACTCTTGATGAAATTCAGACCTTGGCTTGTGAAATCTCTGCTTTGTTAAATTCCCGTCCGCTTTATGCAATTACAGAAAGTCCCGATGATCTAGATGTGCTCACGCCAAACCACTTTCTCAATGGAGCCCCGAAAGCTGCATTCGACGAGCCAGATGTGGCGCATCTCCGGGTCAACCTACTTAGTCGATGGCAGCGGCTGTGTCAAATGAAGCAGGCGTTTTGGAGAAAATGGAGCACGGCGTATCTTTCGATTCTTCAGGAGCGGAGCAAGTGGCGGTCATCGTCTCCAAACATCAAGCTAGGAGCGCTCGTCATGATCAAGGAGGAAACGCTGCCACCATTAAGGTGGCCGCTTGGCCGCATTGAGAGCGTCATCCCAGGAAAAGATGGAACCATCAGAGTAGCCGTCATCCGCACTCAAAAAGGCCTTTTCAAGAGGGCCGTTGGAAAAATAGCGGTTCTGCCCCTTCAGGATGGATCTGTTGAAAGCCTTTGCCTTCCAACGGGGGGTGAATGTTCGGAGCAGAACCCAGCCGATTAGCTGCTTGCCAAATAGCACCTAATTCTTGGCCCTCAGCCGCTTATTTTGTTTGTTACTTATGTCTATGTCACTCATTTGTTTGTTAAAGCTCTGCGCTTGCTTGCCCTGCTAAACGCTCTCTGCCAGCTCGCTCTTCGCTATCTCCGCTTTGCGTCTGCCTACCGACGTCGGCCGAGCGAAGCTGCGCTTAGCGATCGGAGCGGCAATGTAAAGGGCAGGCAAGCCACACTTGCAATTTGGATGTCACGCATTAAAGAACATATCGTAATTTTATTTCTGCGCCGAGTTTTGTTTAATTCGAAATAATTAGTCGGCCGATTGGGGATAAAAAACATTATCTCCACAATAAGGTTAGTGCAAAAGTGACTTTTTGTTTAAATGGTGTCGGTTTTTGGTCGATTTTGGGTACAATTAAGCTAAATATGTGGTCGATTTAGGCATAAAATGAGTTTGGTGCAAAAGTGTTTTTTGTCTAAATAATGTCGGTTTATGGTCGATTTTGGGTAAAAAAAACTTAATATAAGGTCGATTTAGGCATAAGATAAGTTTGGTGCAAAAGTGATTTTTTGTTAAAATTGTGTCGGTTTTTGGTCAGTTTTGCGTAGAAATAAGCTAAATATGTGGTCGATTTAGGCTTAAAATGAGTTTGGTGCAAAAGTGACTTTTTGTTTAAATGGTGTCGTTTTTGGTCGATTTTGGGTACAATTAAGCTAAATATGTGGTCGATTTAGGCATAAAATGAGTTTGGTGCAAAAGTTTTTTTTTGTCTAAATAATGTCGGTTTATGGTCGATTTTGGGTAGAAATAAGCTAAATATAAGGTCGAATTAAATAAAATGAGTTTGGTGCAAAAGTGATTTTTTGTTAAAATAGTGTAGGTTTTTGGTCCATTTTTGGTCAAAATAAGCTATATATGTGGTCGAGTTAGGCATAACATGAGGTTGGTGCAAAAGTTATTATACCCGATACTCAAAATGAGTATTGGGGTATATTAGATTTGTGGTAAAAGTGGATGTGTGTCCAGAATGAATCGTTTCCGACCCCATAAAGTATATATATTTTTGATCAGCATCAATAGCCGAGTCGATTGGGCCCTGTCTGTCTGTCTGTCTGTCTGTCTGTCCGTCTGTCCGTCTGTCCGTCTGCCCGTCTGTCCGTCCGTCCGTCTGTCCGTCCCCTTCAGCGCCTAGTGCTCAATGACTATAAGAGCTAAAGCAACGATGTTTTGGATCCAGACTTCTGTGATATTTCACTGCTACAAAAATATTTCAAAACTTCGACCCGCCCACTTCCGCCCCCACAAAGGACGAAAATCTGTGGCATTCACAATTTTAAAGATATGAGAAAATCAAAAACGTAGAATTGTAGAGAATGAACATATCTTTAAGACTGCGGAATCTGAATTGGATCGTAGTATTATTATAGCCAGCATCAAGAAAACAATTTCATTTTTTCTCGCCCTGTCTCTCTCTAACACACACGTAGCAAAGGCGGCTTTGCTTAGAGTAAAACATTAGCGCCTAGATCTCAGAGACTACAAAAGCTAGAGCAACCAAATTTGGTATCCACACTCCTAATATATCGGACCGAGACGAGTTTGTTTCAAAATTTCGCCACACCCCCTTCCGCCCCCGCAAAGGACGAAAATCTGGGGATATTCAAAAATCTCAGAGACTATTAAGGCTAGAGTAACCAAATTTGGTATCCGCACTCCTGTTAGATCTTACTATAAAACGTATATCTCAGAATTTGACCCCACCGCCTTCCGCCCACACAAAGAACGAAAATCTGTTGCATCCACAATATTGCACATTCGAGAAAACCAAAAACGCAGAATCATAGATAATGACCATATCTATCAGATTGCTGAATCTGGATCAGATCAGATAATTTTTATAGCCAATAGAAACAAATCAATTTGCAGTGGCTACGCAGCGCCCGACGTCACGCTCAGACTGATTTTCTGTCTCTATCGCACGCACTCTTTGTCGTGTCGTTTAATATTAGCGGCGTCTGCCGGAGGAGAGCCACACTGACTTAGTATCGGGTATAACCGTAGAGTTGCGGTGTCCGCAGCAACTCACAACGTTCCCCCTCGTTTTTTGTTTAAACGGTGCCGGTTTTCGATCGATTTTGGGTAGAAATAATCTAAATATAAGTTCGATTTATTTTTTGTTTAAATGGTGCCGGTTTTCGATCGATTTTGGGTAGAAATAATCTAAATATAAGTTCGATTTAGGCATAAAATGAGTTTGGTACAAAAGTGAGTTTTTGATAAAATGGTTTCAGTTTTTGGTCGATTTATGGTAAAAATAATCTAAATATAGGGTCAAATTAAATAAAATGAGTTTTGTGCAAAAGTGATTTTTTGTTAAAATAGTGTAGGTTTTTGTTCGATTTTGGGTACAATTAAGCTAAATATGTGGTCGATTTAGGCATAAGATGAGTGTGGAGATAATGTTTTTTATCCCCAATCGGCCGATTTATTATTTCGAATTAAATAAAACTCGGCGCAGAAATAAAATTACGATATGTTCTTTAATGCGTGACATCCAAATTGCAAGTGTGGCTTGCCTGCCCTTTACATTGCCGCTCCGATCGCTAAGCGCAGCTTCGCTCGGCCGACGTCGGTAGGCAGACGCAAAGCGGAGATAGCGAAGAGCGAGCTGGCAGAGAGCGTTTAGCAGGGCAAGCAAGCGCAAAGCTTTAACAAACAAATGAGTGACATAGACATAAGTAACAAACAAAATAAGCGGCTGAGGGCCAAGAATTAGGTGCTATTTGGCAAGCAGCTAATCGGCTGGGTTCTGCTCCGAACATTCACCCCCCGTTGGAAGGCAAAGGCTTTCAACAGATCCATCCTGAAGGGGCAGAACCGCTATTTTTCCAACGGCCCTCTTGAAGATGCTTGCTTGGGCGCAGCTGGCGGCTACGCTGGGATGATCGTCGAACGCAGCAATCGGCGCTTCTTTACGAAGGCGGCTTTTCGTGATTACGTCTTGATCATCGGGAACCTCTGTAATTGCATAGAATAGCAGGAAATTTGGCAATGTAGCAACTGTTGAAAGTTGAATTTCATTTGGCGTGGATATGTAGGTTTTTAATATATGGAAAAGTTCGCGCTGCAGATCCTGATTCTCCGATCGCAGTTTTTTCACTTGCACCTGGCACTGCTTCCTGCATTGCTGCTCTAAGTTTTGGTACTCCAGCGTTGTGGGTCGAAAATCGTCAATAGAGATGCACGAGGAATTTTCAAAAGCGGTTGAAGCTGCACGCTTATTCTCCGAGCTATCAATGCTTCCTGATACTTTCCAACCAAGTTTTGTCTCCTGCAATGTTGGCAATTGGGCTGATAGTCGAATCTGTCCGACGCACATTAAATCGAAGAACAAACCAGAACCTATCAACAGATCGATACGTTGGGGCTTGGAGAAATTAGGATCAGCTAGTTTTAGATTATTCGGCATTGGCCAATCCTTTGCGTCTACGCCGAAGTTAGGCATTTCCGTAATTGAGTTGGTGACAATTGCAGCGAAGGAAGCTCGATAGCTTGTGTCCTGGGATTGTACAACTATATGTACAGACTTGCTCGAAGGTAGAATGGAATCTCCGATTCCAGAGATGTGAACATAAGACGAGCGATGATCCAACTGCAACTGATCAGCAAGTCTAGATGTTACAAAGTTTGCCTGTGATGCAGAATCCAAAATGGCACGACATGGGATAAGTGCTCCATAACGATCTGTTACATGGACGAGGGCAGTAGGTAGCAACACGTTCTGGCTAGGCTGAGATTTCTGTGGAGTAGCGTGTGATGTTTGGCCTGGCAATGCCTGCAAAGTCCTGACCTGCACCTCTGCAATTCATGGCCTTTGTTGAGGCAGTTCAAACACAAGCGGCTCTTCTTTGCTTCTTTGTATCGTTCAAACGCAGAGAGATTCAGGAATGCCTGACATCTAGATATGTAATGCTCGGAGGAATTGCAATGGTTACATATGGGGTTAGGATGGTCGTTACTGGAGGTGATAAGGGTGACAGGTTTGTCTTCTCCCACCTGTTGACTAGGACTTGTTGCCATGGCTGATCCCAAATTCTCCAGCATCCGACATCTCGCTTCCAAAAATGAGGCCATGCTTGAGCACCGAGGCAATCCTGACGTCGGCAAGTTCTCTTCCCATTTCTCCTTTGTTTTGTGGTCCAGTTTCGTGCCTATGATGAAGATCAGCAACCCATCCGAAATCTCCTGCGGGGTCGCCAAGGTCTGAAGTGCACGCAAGTGCGAATTGATTTTGTCGCTGAGCGCGCGCAAGCCGATAGCTGAGCCCTTCTCCACCCCTTGCAGCCCGAAAATAGCCTTGACGTGTGCCTGAAAATGTAACAGTTTGTTATCGAATCGCAACATTAGCAAATTCAACGCCTTGTCGTAATTCTCCTCAGAAAGTTCCAAGGAACGAATCGTATCCAGCGCAGCACCATCTAGACATCCACGAAGATATTGGAATTTTTCGATGATTGGTATACGATGGTCTTTGTGCACCATTGTCGAGAACATCGAGTGGAATTCTGGCCAATCCATGTAGTTCCCACCGAATCGCGGAAGCTGCAACTCGGGCATTCGAGAACGGCCTATACTATTATAGGCGAACAACGACGAATTCCCCTCGAGAGTATGCCGAGCCGTTGAATTGGCAACATTTACCGTGCGAGCAGCCATCAACTCCCGCGACAGCCTGGACTTAACCTTGACATAAACATTCGAAAAGTCCAGCCGGGCATCATGGGCTAACTGCAGGAAATCCAGCCTTTCAAGGCTCGTTTGAGCGGCATCGAAATCCGCATTCATTCGCTCGATTTGCTCTAAGCGAGCTTGAAGTTCTGCCTCATCTCACTCGGCAAGCTCTTCCTTGGTTAGAAAGCGATCCATGGCCTTTAGTTGGCGCGCGATGGACTCGGCCTTGTGCTTGTAGAAATCTACATCACTCGGCATTGCTGCGTTCGCGACATTGGTAGGCTCAGGTGCTGCCATGTTGAGGTTTTAAAAGAGTCTCTCAGCACGAACGAAAAAGACACCCTGTATACGTATAAACGTGGGAACCGAAAGCAAAGGGATTACAGCTAATGCCTTTAGCTGTGCGGCTGTGCGAGCTGTCCGATTCCGCTTTGTACTCCGCTTGTGTGTATTAGTGAGTTCGCTGCACTGCCTACCGCACTGCACTGACCGAATTGTCGCGACAGAGAAATTAATAGCCAGCAATGCGTGTATGTAGGTGTATGTAAGTGTGTTTTAGCACCGAATTGTGCTTAACCGCCGAAAATTTGCTAGGGCTAACGAATGTCGATCGCGAATGATTATTAATTGACACTGCAACTCAGAGATCACGTCGGGGTCACCAAATTTTATGTGGAGATAATGTTTTTTATCCCCAATCGGCCGACTAATTATTTCGAATTAAACAAAACTCGGCGCAGAAATAAAATTACGATATGTTCTTTAATGCGTGACATCCAAATTGCAAGTGTGGCTTGCCTGCCCTTTACATTGCCGCTCCGATCGCTAAGCGCAGCTTCGCTCGGCCGACGTCGGTAGGCAGACGCAAAGCGGAGATAGCGAAGAGCGAGCTGGCAGAGAGCGTTTAGCAGGGCAAGCAAGCGCAAAGCTTTAACAAACAAATGAGTGACATAGACATAAGTAACAAACAAAATAAGCGGCTGAGGGCCAAGAATTAGGTGCTATTTGGCAAGCAGCTAATCGGCTGGGTTCTGCTCCGAACAATGAGGTTGGTGCAAAAGTGATTTTTTGTTAAAATTGTGTCGGTTTTTGGTCAGTTTTGGGTAGAAATAAGCTAAATATGTGGTCGATTTAGGCTTAAAATGAGTTTGGTGCAAAATTGATTTTTTGTTAAAATGGTTTCGGTTTTTGGTCGATTTTGGGTACTATTAAGCTAAATATGTGGTCGATTTAAGCATTAAATGAGTTTGTTGCAGAAGTGATTTTTTGTCTAAATGTTGTCGGTTTATGGTCGATTTTGGGTAAAAAAAAAATAAATATGTGGACGATTTAGGCATAAGATAAGGTTGGTGCAAAAGTGATTTTTTGTTAAAATTGTGTCGGTTTTTGGTCAGTTTTGGGTAGAAATAAGCTAAATATGTGGTCGATTTAGGCTTAAAATGAGTTTGGTGCAAAATTGATTTTTTGTTGAAATGGTTTCGGTTTTTGGTAGATTTTGGGTACTATTAAGCTAAATATGTGGTCGATTTAGGCATAAAATGAGTTTGGTGCAAAAGTGTTTTTTTCTCTAAATGTTGTCGGCTTATGGTCGATTTTGGGTACAATTAAGCTAAATATGTGGTCGATTTAGGCATAAGATAAGGTTGGTGCAAAAGTGATTTTTTGTTAAAATTGTGTCGGTTTTTGGTCAGTTTTGGGTAGAAATAAGCTAAATATGTGATCGATTTAGGCTTAAAATGAGTTTGGTGCAAAATTTATTTTTATACCCGATACTCAAAATGAGTATTGGGGTATATTAGATTTGTGGTAAAAGTGGATGTGTGTAACGTCCAGAAGGAATCGTTTCCGACCCCATAAAGTATATATATTCTTGATCAGCATCAATAGCCGAGTCGATTGAGCCCTGTCTGTCTGTCCGTCTTTCCGTCCGTCCGTCCGTCCGTCCGTCCGTCCCCTTCAGCGCCTAGTGCTCAAAGACTATAAGAGCTAGAGCAACGATGTTTTGGATCCAGACATCTGTGATATGTCACTGCTACAAAAATATTTCAAAACTTTGCCCGAAACTTTGACGAAAATCTGTGGCATCCACATTTTTAAAGATACGATAAAACCAAAAACGCAGAATCGTAGAGGATAACTATATGTTCTAGAGTGTAAAGTCTCAACCAGATCGTATAATTATTATAGCCAGAATCAAGAAAACAATTTCATTCTTTCTCGCTCTGTCTCTCTCTAACACACAGGTTTCATGGTCGGCTTTGCCAATTGCAAAATATGAGTTCAAGGATCTCAGAACCTATAAGATCCAGAGCAACCAAATTTGGTATCCACACTCCTGTGATATCGGACCTTGACCGTTTCGTGTCCAAATTTCGCCACACCCCCTTCCGCCCCCGCAAAGGACGAAAATCTGGGGCATCCACAAATCTCAGAGACTATTAAGGCTAGAGTAACCAAATTTGGTATCCGCACTTCTGTTAGATCTCACTATAAAACGTATATCTCAGAATTTCGCCCCACCCCTTTCCGCCCCACAAAAGACGAAAATCTGTTGCATCCACAATATTGCACATTCGAGAAAACTAAAAACGCAGAATCATAGATAATGACCATATCTATCAGATTGCTGAATCTGGATCAGATCGGATTATTTTTGTAGCCAAAAGCAAGAAATCAATTTTCAGTGGCTACGCAGCGCCCGACGTCACGCTCAGACTGATTTTCTGTCTCTCTCGCACGCACTCTTTGTCGTGTCGTTTAATATTAGCGGTTGCGGTGTCCGCAGCAACTCACATCGTTCCCCCTCGTTTTTTGTTAAAATTGTGTCGGTTTTTGGTCAGTTTTGGGTAGAAATAAGCTAAATATGTGGTCGATTTAGGCTTAAAATTAGTTTGGTGCAAAAGTGACTTTTTGTTTAAATGGTGTCGGTTTTTGGTCGATTTTGGGTACAATTAAGCTAAATATGTGGTCGATTTAGGCACAAAATGAGTTTGGTGCAAAAGTGTTTTTTTGTCTAAATAATGTCGGTTTATGGTCGATTCTGGGTAGAAATAAGCTTAACATAAGGTCGAATTAAATAAAATGAGTTTGGTGCAAAAGTGATTAAACCCGATACTCAAAATGAGTATTGGGGTATATTAGATTTGTGGTAAAAGTGGATGTGTGTAACGTCCAGAAGGAATCGTTTCCGACCCCATAAAGTATATATATTCTTGATCAGCATCAATAGCCGAGTCGATTGAGCCCTGTCTGTCTGTCCGTCTGTCCGTCCGTCCGTCCGTCCGTCCGTCCGTCCGTCCGTCCGTCCGTCCGTCCGTCCGTCCGTCCGTCCGTCCCCTTCAGCGCCTAGTGCTCAAAGACTATAAGAGCTAGAGCAACGATGTTTTGGATCCAGACTTCTGTGATATGTCACTGCTACAAAAATATTTCAAAACTTCGCCCCGCCCACTTCCGCCCCCACAAAGGACGAAAATCTGTGGCATCCACATTTTTAAAGATACGATAAAACCAAAAACGCAGAATCGGTGAGGATGACCATATCTTCTACAGTGTTAAATCTGAACCAGATCGTATAATGATTATAGCCAGAATCAAGAAAACAATTTCATTCTTTCTCGCTCTGTCTCTCTCTAACACACAGGTTTCATGGTCGGTTTTGTCAATTGCAAAATATGAGTTCAAGGATCTCAGAACCTATAAGAGCCAGAGCAACCAAATTTGGTATCCACACTCCTGTGATATCGGACCTTGACCGTTTCGTGTCCAAATTTCGCCACACCCCCTTCCGCCCCCGCAAAGGACGAAAATCTGGGGCATCCACAAATCTCAGAGACTATAAAGGCTAGAGTAACCAAATTTGGTATCCGCACTTCTGCTAGATCTCACTATAAAACGTATATCTCAGAATTTCGCCCCACCCCCTTCCGCCCCCACAAAAGACGAAAATCTGTTGCATCCACAATATTGCACATTCGAGAAAACTAAAAACGCAGAATCATAGATAATCAGATTGCTGAATCTGGATCAGATCGGATCATTTTTGTAGCCAAAAGCAAGAAATCAATTTTCAGTGGCTACGCAGCGCCCGACGTCACGCTCAGACTGATTTTCTGTCTCTCTCGCACGCACTCTTTGTCGTGTGGTTCAATATTAACTCACAACGTTCCCCCTCGTTTTGTCTAAATTTTGTCGGTTTATGGTCGATTTTGGGTAAAAAAACTAAATATAAGGTCGATTTAGGCATAAGATAAGGTTGGTGCAAAAGTGATTTTTTGTTAAAATTGTGTCGGTTTTTGGTCAGTTTTGGGTAGAAATAAGCTAAATATGTGGTCGATTTAGGCTTAAAATGAGTTTGTTGCAAAAGTGATTTTTTGTTAAAATGGTTTCGGTTTTTGGTCGATTTACGGTAGAAATAATCTAAATATGTGGACGATTTAGGCATAAGATAAGGTTAGTGCAAAAGTGACTTTTTGTTTAAATGGTGTCGGTTTTTGGTCGATTTTGGGTACAATTAAGCTAAATATGTGGTCGATTTAGGCATAAAATGAGTTTGGTGCAAAAGTGTTTTTTGTCTAAATAATGTCGGTTTATGGTCGATTTTGGGTAAAAAAAACTTAATATAAGGTCGATTTAGGCATAAGATAAGTTTGGTGCAAAAGTGATTTTTTGTTAAAATTGTGTCGGTTTTTGGTCAGTTTTGCGTAGAAATAAGCTAAATATGTGGTCGATTTAGGCTTAAAATGAGTTTGGTGCAAAAGTGACTTTTTGTTTAAATGGTGTCGTTTTTGGTCGATTTTGGGTACAATTAAGCTAAATATGTGGTCGATTTAGGCATAAAATGAGTTTGGTGCAAAAGTTTTTTTTTGTCTAAATAATGTCGGTTTATGGTCGATTTTGGGTAGAAATAAGCTAAATATAAGGTCGAATTAAATAAAATGAGTTTGGTGCAAAAGTGATTTTTTGTTAAAATAGTGTAGGTTTTTGGTCCATTTTTGGTCAAAATAAGCTATATATGTGGTCGAGTTAGGCATAACATGAGGTTGGTGCAAAAGTTATTATACCCGATACTCAAAATGAGTATTGGGGTATATTAGATTTGTGGTAAAAGTGGATGTGTGTCCAGAATGAATCGTTTCCGACCCCATAAAGTATATATATTTTTGATCAGCATCAATAGCCGAGTCGATTGGGCCCTGTCTGTCTGTCTGTCTGTCTGTCTGTCCGTCTGTCCGTCTGTCCGTCTGCCCGTCTGTCCGTCCGTCCGTCTGTCCGTCCCCTTCAGCGCCTAGTGCTCAATGACTATAAGAGCTAAAGCAACGATGTTTTGGATCCAGACTTCTGTGATATTTCACTGCTACAAAAATATTTCAAAACTTCGACCCGCCCACTTCCGCCCCCACAAAGGACGAAAATCTGTGGCATTCACAATTTTAAAGATATGAGAAAATCAAAAACGTAGAATTGTAGAGAATGAACATATCTTTAAGACTGCGGAATCTGAATTGGATCGTAGTATTATTATAGCCAGCATCAAGAAAACAATTTCATTTTTTCTCGCCCTGTCTCTCTCTAACACACACGTAGCAAAGGCGGCTTTGCTTAGAGTAAAACATTAGCGCCTAGATCTCAGAGACTACAAAAGCTAGAGCAACCAAATTTGGTATCCACACTCCTAATATATCGGACCGAGACGAGTTTGTTTCAAAATTTCGCCACACCCCCTTCCGCCCACACAAAGGACGAAAATCTGGGGATATTCAAAAATCTCAGAGACTATTAAGGCTAGAGTAACCAAATTTGGTATCCGCACTCCTGTTAGATCTTACTATAAAACGTATATCTCAGAATTTGACCCCACCGCCTTCCGCCCACACAAAGAACGAAAATCTGTTGCATCCACAATATTGCACATTCGAGAAAACCAAAAACGCAGAATCATAGATAATGACCATATCTATCAGATTGCTGAATCTGGATCAGATCAGATAATTTTTATAGCCAATAGAAACAAATCAATTTGCAGTGGCTACGCAGCGCCCGACGTCACGCTCAGACTGATTTTCTGTCTCTATCGCACGCACTCTTTGTCGTGTCGTTTAATATTAGCGGCGTCTGCCGGAGGAGAGCCACACTGACTTAGTATCGGGTATAACCGTAGAGTTGCGGTGTCCGCAGCAACTCACAACGTTCCCCCTCGTTTTTTGTTTAAACGGTGCCGGTTTTCGATCGATTTTGGGTAGAAATAATCTAAATATAAGTTCGATTTATTTTTTGTTTAAATGGTGCCGGTTTTCGATCGATTTTGGGTAGAAATAATCTAAATATAAGTTCGATTTAGGCATAAAATGAGTTTGGTACAAAAGTGAGTTTTTGATAAAATGGTTTCAGTTTTTGGTCGATTTATGGTAAAAATAATCTAAATATAGGGTCAAATTAAATAAAATGAGTTTTGTGCAAAAGTGATTTTTTGTTAAAATAGTGTAGGTTTTTGGTCGATTTTGGGTACAATTAAGCTAAATATGTGGTCGATTTAGGCATAAGATGAGTGTGGAGATAATGTTTTTTATCCCCAATCGGCCGATTTATTATTTCGAATTAAATAAAACTCGGCGCAGAAATAAAATTACGATATGTTCTTTAATGCGTGACATCCAAATTGCAAGTGTGGCTTGCCTGCCCTTTACATTGCCGCTCCGATCGCTAAGCGCAGCTTCGCTCGGCCGACGTCGGTAGGCAGACGCAAAGCGGAGATAGCGAAGAGCGAGCTGGCAGAGAGCGTTTAGCAGGGCAAGCAAGCGCAAAGCTTTAACAAACAAATGAGTGACATAGACATAAGTAACAAACAAAATAAGCGGCTGAGGGCCAAGAATTAGGTGCTATTTGGCAAGCAGCTAATCGGCTGGGTTCTGCTCCGAACATTCACCCCCCGTTGGAAGGCAAAGGCTTTCAACAGATCCATCCTGAAGGGGCAGAACCGCTATTTTTCCAACGGCCCTCTTGAAGATGCTTGCTTGGGCGCAGCTGGCGGCTACGCTGGGATGATCGTCGAACGCAGCAATCGGCGCTTCTTTACGAAGGCGGCTTTTCGTGATTACGTCTTGATCATCGGGAACCTCTGTAATTGCATAGAATAGCAGGAAATTTGGCAATGTAGCAACTGTTGAAAGTTGAATTTCATTTGGCGTGGATATGTAGGTTTTTAATATATGGAAAAGTTCGCGCTGCAGATCCTGATTCTCCGATCGCAGTTTTTTCACTTGCACCTGGCACTGCTTCCTGCATTGCTGCTCTAAGTTTTGGTACTCCAGCGTTGTGGGTCGAAAATCGTCAATAGAGATGCACGAGGAATTTTCAAAAGCGGTTGAAGCTGCACGCTTATTCTCCGAGCTATCAATGCTTCCTGATACTTTCCAACCAAGTTTTGTCTCCTGCAATGTTGGCAATTGGGCTGATAGTCGAATCTGTCCGACGCACATTAAATCGAAGAACAAACCAGAACCTATCAACAGATCGATACGTTGGGGCTTGGAGAAATTAGGATCAGCTAGTTTTAGATTATTCGGCATTGGCCAATCCTTTGCGTCTACGCCGAAGTTAGGCATTTCCGTAATTGAGTTGGTGACAATTGCAGCGAAGGAAGCTCGATAGCTTGTGTCCTGGGATTGTACAACTATATGTACAGACTTGCTCGAAGGTAGAATGGAATCTCCGATTCCAGAGATGTGAACATAAGACGAGCGATGATCCAACTGCAACTGATCAGCAAGTCTAGATGTTACAAAGTTTGCCTGTGATGCAGAATCCAAAATGGCACGACATGGGATAAGTGCTCCATAACGATCTGTTACATGGACGAGGGCAGTAGGTAGCAACACGTTCTGGCTAGGCTGAGATTTCTGTGGAG
The DNA here is from genome assembly GCF_003369915.1 of Drosophila miranda. Lineage (NCBI taxonomy): Eukaryota > Metazoa > Arthropoda > Insecta > Diptera > Drosophilidae > Drosophila > Drosophila miranda. The sequence continues at coordinate 354,681 of NW_022881665.1, forward strand.
TAGCGTGTGATGTTTGGCCTGGCAATGCCTGCAAAGTCCTGACCTGCACCTCTGCAATTCATGGCCTTTGTTGAGGCAGTTCAAACACAAGCGGCTCTTCTTTGCTTCTTTGTATCGTTCAAACGCAGAGAGATTCAGGAATGCCTGACATCTAGATATGTAATGCTCGGAGGAATTGCAATGGTTACATATGGGGTTAGGATGGTCGTTACTGGAGGTGATAAGGGTGACAGGTTTGTCTTCTCCCACCTGTTGACTAGGACTTGTTGCCATGGCTGATCCCAAATTCTCCAGCATCCGACATCTCGCTTCCAAAAATGAGGCCATGCTTGAGCACCGAGGCAATCCTGACGTCGGCAAGTTCTCTTCCCATTTCTCCTTTGTTTTGTGGTCCAGTTTCGTGCCTATGATGAAGATCAGCAACCCATCCGAAATCTCCTGCGGGGTCGCCAAGGTCTGAAGTGCACGCAAGTGCGAATTGATTTTGTCGCTGAGCGCGCGCAAGCCGATAGCTGAGCCCTTCTCCACCCCTTGCAGCCCGAAAATAGCCTTGACGTGTGCCTGAAAATGTAACAGTTTGTTATCGAATCGCAACATTAGCAAATTCAACGCCTTGTCGTAATTCTCCTCAGAAAGTTCCAAGGAACGAATCGTATCCAGCGCAGCACCATCTAGACATCCACGAAGATATTGGAATTTTTCGATGATTGGTATACGATGGTCTTTGTGCACCATTGTCGAGAACATCGAGTGGAATTCTGGCCAATCCATGTAGTTCCCACCGAATCGCGGAAGCTGCAACTCGGGCATTCGAGAACGGCCTATACTATTATAGGCGAACAACGACGAATTCCCCTCGAGAGTATGCCGAGCCGTTGAATTGGCAACATTTACCGTGCGAGCAGCCATCAACTCCCGCGACAGCCTGGACTTAACCTTGACATAAACATTCGAAAAGTCCAGCCGGGCATCATGGGCTAACTGCAGGAAATCCAGCCTTTCAAGGCTCGTTTGAGCGGCATCGAAATCCGCATTCATTCGCTCGATTTGCTCTAAGCGAGCTTGAAGTTCTGCCTCATCTAACTCGGCAAGCTCTTCCTTGGTTAGAAAGCGATCCATGGCCTTTAGTTGGCGCGCGATGGACTCGGCCTTGTGCTTGTAGAAATCTACATCACTCGGCATTGCTGCGTTCGCGACATTGGTAGGCTCAGGTGCTGCCATGTTGAGGTTTTAAAAGAGTCTCTCAGCACGAACGAAAAAGACACCCTGTATACGTATAAACGTGGGAACCGAAAGCAAAGGGATTACAGCTAATGCCTTTAGCTGTGCGGCTGTGCGAGCTGTCCGATTCCGCTTTGTACTCCGCTTGTGTGTATTAGTGAGTTCGCTGCACTGCCTACCGCACTGCACTGACCGAATTGTCGCGACAGAGAAATTAATAGCCAGCAATGCGTGTATGTAGGTGTATGTAAGTGTGTTTTAGCACCGAATTGTGCTTAACCGCCGAAAATTTGCTAGGGCTAACGAATGTCGATCGCGAATGATTATTAATTGACACTGCAACTCAGAGATCACGTCGGGGTCACCAAATTTTATGTGGAGATAATGTTTTTTATCCCCAATCGGCCGACTAATTATTTCGAATTAAACAAAACTCGGCGCAGAAATAAAATTACGATATGTTCTTTAATGCGTGACATCCAAATTGCAAGTGTGGCTTGCCTGCCCTTTACATTGCCGCTCCGATCGCTAAGCGCAGCTTCGCTCGGCCGACGTCGGTAGGCAGACGCAAAGCGGAGATAGCGAAGAGCGAGCTGGCAGAGAGCGTTTAGCAGGGCAAGCAAGCGCAAAGCTTTAACAAACAAATGAGTGACATAGACATAAGTAACAAACAAAATAAGCGGCTGAGGGCCAAGAATTAGGTGCTATTTGGCAAGCAGCTAATCGGCTGGGTTCTGCTCCGAACAATGAGGTTGGTGCAAAAGTGATTTTTTGTTAAAATTGTGTCGGTTTTTGGTCAGTTTTGGGTAGAAATAAGCTAAATATGTGGTCGATTTAGGCTTAAAATGAGTTTGGTGCAAAATTGATTTTTTGTTAAAATGGTTTCGGTTTTTGGTCGATTTTGGGTACTATTAAGCTAAATATGTGGTCGATTTAAGCATTAAATGAGTTTGTTGCAGAAGTGATTTTTTGTCTAAATGTTGTCGGTTTATGGTCGATTTTGGGTAAAAAAAAAATAAATATGTGGACGATTTAGGCATAAGATAAGGTTGGTGCAAAAGTGATTTTTTGTTAAAATTGTGTCGGTTTTTGGTCAGTTTTGGGTAGAAATAAGCTAAATATGTGGTCGATTTAGGCTTAAAATGAGTTTGGTGCAAAATTGATTTTTTGTTGAAATGGTTTCGGTTTTTGGTAGATTTTGGGTACTATTAAGCTAAATATGTGGTCGATTTAGGCATAAAATGAGTTTGGTGCAAAAGTGTTTTTTTCTCTAAATGTTGTCGGCTTATGGTCGATTTTGGGTACAATTAAGCTAAATATGTGGTCGATTTAGGCATAAGATAAGGTTGGTGCAAAAGTGATTTTTTGTTAAAATTGTGTCGGTTTTTGGTCAGTTTTGGGTAGAAATAAGCTAAATATGTGATCGATTTAGGCTTAAAATGAGTTTGGTGCAAAATTTATTTTTATACCCGATACTCAAAATGAGTATTGGGGTATATTAGATTTGTGGTAAAAGTGGATGTGTGTAACGTCCAGAAGGAATCGTTTCCGACCCCATAAAGTATATATATTCTTGATCAGCATCAATAGCCGAGTCGATTGAGCCCTGTCTGTCTGTCCGTCTTTCCGTCCGTCCGTCCGTCCGTCCGTCCGTCCCCTTCAGCGCCTAGTGCTCAAAGACTATAAGAGCTAGAGCAACGATGTTTTGGATCCAGACATCTGTGATATGTCACTGCTACAAAAATATTTCAAAACTTTGCCCGAAACTTTGACGAAAATCTGTGGCATCCACATTTTTAAAGATACGATAAAACCAAAAACGCAGAATCGTAGAGGATAACTATATGTTCTAGAGTGTAAAGTCTCAACCAGATCGTATAATTATTATAGCCAGAATCAAGAAAACAATTTCATTCTTTCTCGCTCTGTCTCTCTCTAACACACAGGTTTCATGGTCGGCTTTGCCAATTGCAAAATATGAGTTCAAGGATCTCAGAACCTATAAGATCCAGAGCAACCAAATTTGGTATCCACACTCCTGTGATATCGGACCTTGACCGTTTCGTGTCCAAATTTCGCCACACCCCCTTCCGCCCCCGCAAAGGACGAAAATCTGGGGCATCCACAAATCTCAGAGACTATTAAGGCTAGAGTAACCAAATTTGGTATCCGCACTTCTGTTAGATCTCACTATAAAACGTATATCTCAGAATTTCGCTCCACCCCCTTCCGCCCCCACAAAGGACGAAAATCTGTTGCATCCACAATATTGCACATTCGAGAAAACTAAAAGCGCAGAATCATAGATAATGACAATATCAATCAGATGGCTGAATCTGGATCAGATCGGATTATTTTTGTAGCCAAAAGCAAGAAATCAATTTGCAGTGGCCACGCAGCGCCCGACGTCACGCTCAGATTGATTTTCTGTCTCTCTCGCACGCACTCTTTGTCGTGTCGTTCAATATTAGCGGCGTCTGCCGCAGGAGAGCCATACTGACTTAGTATCGGGTATAACTGTAGAGTTGCGGTGTACGCAGCAACTCACCACGTTCCCCCTCGTTTTTTGTTAAAATGGTTTCGGTTTTTGGTAGATTTTGGGTACTATTAAGCTAAATATGTGGTCGATTTAGGCATAAAATGAGTTTGGTGCAAAATTGTTTTTTTCTCTAAATGTTGTCGGCTTATGGTCGATTTTGGGTACAATTAAGCTAAATATGTGGTCGATTTAGGCATAAGATAAGGTTGGTGCAAAAGTGATCTTTTGTTAAAATTGTGTCGGTTTTTGGTCTGTTTTGGGTAGAAATAAGCTAAATATGTGGTCGATTTAGGCTTAAAATGAGTTTGGTGCAAAAATGATTTTTTGTTAAAAAGGTATCGGTTTTTTTTCAATTTTGGGTACAATTAAGCTAAATATGTGGTCGATTTAGGCATAAGATGAGGTTGGTGCAAAAGTGATTTTTTGTTAAAATTGTGTCGGTTTTTGGCTTAAAATGAGTTTGGTGCAAAATTGATTTTTTGTTAAAATGGTTTCGGTTTTTGGTCGATTTTGGGTACAATTAAGCTAAATATGTGGTCGATTAAAGCATAAGATGAGGTTGGTGCAAAAGTGATTTTTTGTAAAAATTGTGTCGGTTTTTGGTCAGTTTCGGGTAGAAATAATCTAAATATAAGGTCGATTTAAGATAAGGTTGGTGCAAAAGTGACTTTTTGTTTAAATGGTGTCGGTTTTTGGTCGACTTAGGGTACAATTAAGCTAAATATGTGTTCGATTTAGGCATAAAATGAGTTTGGTGCATAAGTGTTTTTTTGTCTAAATGTTGTCGGTTTATGGTCGATTTTGGGTAAAAAAAACTAAATATGTGGACGACTTAGGCATAAGATGAGGTTGGTGCAAAAGTGATTTATTGTTAAAATTGTGTCGGTTTTTGGTCAGTTTTGGGTAGAAATAAGCTAAATATGTGGTCGATTTAGGCTTAAAATGAGTTTGGTGCAAAATTGATTTTTTGTTGAAATGGTCTCGGTTTTTGGTAGATTTTGGGTACTATTAAGCTAAATATGTGGTCGATTTAGGCATAAAATGAGTTTGGTGCAAAAGTGTTTTTTTCTCTAAATGTTGTCGGCTTTTGGTCGCTTTTGGGTACAATTAAGCTAAATATGTGGTCGATTTAGGCATAAGATAAGGTTGGTGCAAAAGTGATTTTTTGTTAAAATTGTGTCGGTTTTTGGTCAGTTTTGGGTAGAAATAAGCTAAATATGTGGTCGATTTAGGCTTAAAATAAGCTTGGAGCAAAATTGATTTTTTGTTAAAATGGTTTCGGTTTTTGGTCGATTTACGGTAGAAATAATCTAAATATGTGGACGATTTAGGCATAAGATGAGGATGGTGCAAAAGTGATTTTTTGGTAAAATTGTGTCGGTTTTAGGTCAGTTTCGGGTAGAAATAAGCTAAATATGTGGTCGATTTAGGCATAAAATGAGTTTGGTGCAAAAGTGTTTTTTGTCAAAATAATGTCGGTTTATGGTCGATTTTGGGTAAAAAAAACTAAATATGTGGACGATTTAGGCATAAGATAAGGTTGGTGCATAAGTGATTTTTTGTTAAAATTGTGTCCTTTTTTGGTCAGTTTTGGGTAGAAATAAGCTAAATATGTGGTCGATTTAGGCTTAAAATAAATTTGGTGCAAAATTGATTTTTTGTTAAAATGTTTTCGGTTTTTGGTCGATTTTGGGTACTATTAAGCTAAATATGTGGTCGATTTAGGCATTAAATGAGTTTGATTCAAAAGTGATTTTTTGTTAAAATGATTTCGGTTTTTGGTCGATTTACGGTAGAAATAATCTAAATATAAGGTTGATTTAGGCATAAGATTAGGTTGGTGCAAAAGTGACTTTTTGTTTAAATGGTGTAGGTTTTTGGTCCATTTTTGGTCAAAATAGGCTAAAATGTGGTCGATGTAGGCATAAGATGAGTTTGGTGCAAAATATATTTTTTGTTAAAATGGTTTCGGTTTGGTCGATTTTGGGTACTATTAAGCTAAATATGTGGTCGATTTAGGCATTAAATGAGTTTGTTGCAAAAGAAATTTTTTGTTAAAATGGTTTCGGTTTTTGGTCGATTTACGGTAGAAATAATCTAAATATAAGGTCGATTTAGGCATAAGATAAGGTTAGTGCAAAAGTGACTTTTTGTTTAAATGGTGTCGGTTTTTGGTCGATTTTGGGTACAATTAAGCTTAGTATGTGGTCGATTTAGGCATAAAATGAGTGTTCGGAGCAGAACCCAGCCGATTAGCTGCTTGCCAAATAGCACCTAATTCTTGGCCCTCAGCCGCTTATTTTGTTTGTTACTTATGTCTATGTCACTCATTTGTTTGTTAAAGCTTTGCGCTTGCTTGCCCTGCTAAACGCTCTCTGCCAGCTCGCTCTTCGCTATCTCCGCTTTGCGTCTGCCTACCGACGTCGGCCGAGCGAAGCTGCGCTTAGCGATCGGAGCGGCAATGTAAAGGGCAGGCAAGCCACACTTGCAATTTGGATGTCACGCATTAAAGAACATATCGTAATTTTATTTCTGCGCCGAGTTTTGTTTAATTCGAAATAATTAGTCGGCCGATTGGGGATAAAAAACATTATCTCCACATAAAATTTGGTGACCCCGACGTGATCTCTGAGTTGCAGTGTCAATTAATAATCATTCGCGATCGACATTCGTTAGCCCTAGCAAATTTTCGGCGGTTAAGCACAATTTGGTGCTAAAACACACTTACATACACCTACATACACGCATTGCTGGCTATTAATTTCTCTGTCGCGACAATTCGGTCAGTGCAGTGCGGTAGGCAGTGCAGCGAACTCACTAATACACACAAGCGGAGTACAAAGCGGAATCGGACAGCTCGCACAGCCGCACAGCTAAAGGCATTAGCTGTAATCCCTTTGCTTTCGGTTCCCACGTTTATACGTATACAGGGTGTCTTTTTCGGTCGTGCTGAGAGACTCTTTTAAAACCTCAACATGGCAGCACCTGAGCCTACCAATGTCGCGAACGCAGCAATGCCGAGTGATGTAGATTTCTACAAGCACAAGGCCGAGTCCATCGCGCGCCAACTAAAGGCCATGGATCGCTTTCTTACCAAGGAAGAGCTTGCCGAGTTAGATGAGGCAGAACTTCAAGCTCGCTTAGAGCAAATCGAGCGAATGAATGCGGATTTCGATGCCGCTCAAACGAGCCTTGAAAGGCTGGATTTCCTGCAGTTAGCCCATGATGCCCGGCTGGACTTTTCGAATGTTTATGTCAAGGTTAGGTCCAGGCTGTCGCGGGAGTTGATGGCTGCTCGCACGGTAAATGTTGCCAATTCAACGGCTCGGCATACTCTCGAGGGGAATTCGTCGTTGTTCGCCTATAATAGTATAGGCCGTTCTCGAATGCCCGAGTTGCAGCTTCCGCGATTCGGTGGGAACTACATGGATTGGCCAGAATTCCACTCGATGTTCTCGACAATGGTGCACAAAGACCATCGTATACCAATCATCGAAAAATTCCAATATCTTCGTGGATGTCTAGATGGTGCTGCGCTGGATACGATTCGTTCCTTGGAACTTTCTGAGGAGAATTACGACAAGGCGTTGAATTTGCTAATGTTGCGATTCGATAACAAACTGTTACATTTTCAGGCACACGTCAAGGCTATTTTCGGGCTGCAAGGGGTGGAGAAGGGCTCGGCTATCGGCTTGCGCGCGCTCAGCGACAAAATCAATTCGCACTTGCGTGCACTTCAGACCTTGGCGACCCCGCAGGAGATATCCGATGGGTTGCTGATCTTCATCATAGGCACGAAACTGGACCACAAAACAAAGGAGAAATGGGAAGAGAACTTGCCGACGTCAGGATTGCCTCGGTGGTCAAGCATGGCCTCATTTCTGGAAGCGAGATGTCGTATGCTGGAGAATTTGGGATCAGCCATGGCAACAAGTCCTAGTCAACAGGTGGGAGAAGACAAACCTGTCACCCTTATCACCTCCAGTAACGACCATCCTAACCCCATATGTAACCATTGCAATTCCTCCGAGCATTACATATCTAGATGTCAGGCATTCCTGAATCTCTCTGCGTTTGAACGATACAAAGAAGCAAAGAAGAGCCGCTTGTGTTTGAACTGCCTCAACAAAGGCCATGAATTGCAGAGGTGCAGGTCAGGACTTTGCAGGCATTGCCAGGCCAAACATCACACGCTACTCCACATTCCATCGGGAACTGGTGCTTCATCTTCCTCTTCACCGGCCGAGGAATCGATCCAGCAAGAGGCCGCGACTGTGCTTCTAGCAAGCGGTTGTTCTAGCCCTCCCCCCTCGATCCAGAAATCTCAGCCTAGCCAGAACGTGTTGCTACCTACTGCCCTCGTCCATGTAACAGATCGTTATGGAGCACTTATCCCATGTCGTGCCATTTTGGATTCTGCATCACAGGCAAACTTTGTAACATCTAGACTTGCTGATCAGTTGCAGTTGGATCATCGCTCGTCTTATGTTCACATCTCTGGAATCGGAGATTCCATTCTACCTTCGAGCAAGTCTGTACATATAGTTGTACAATCCCAGGACGCAAGCTATCGAGCTTCCTTCGCTGCAATTGTCACCAACTCAATTACGGAAATGCAGCCTAACTTCGGCGTAGACGCAAAGGATTGGCCAATGCCGAATAATCTAAAACTAGCTGATCCTAATTTCTCCAAGCCCCAACGTATCGATCTGTTGATAAGTTCTGGTTTGTTCTTCGATTTAATGTGCGTCGGACAGATTCGACTATCAGCCCAATTGCCAACATTGCAGGAGACAAAACTTGGTTGGATAGTATCAGGAAGCATTGATAGCTCGGAGAATAAGCGTGCAGCTTTAGCCGCTTTTGAAAATTCCTCGTGCATCTCTATTGACGATTTTCGACCCACAACGCTGGAGTACCAAAACTTAGAGCAGCAATGCAGGAAGCAGCTGCTCGAGTGCCAGGTGCAAGTGGAAAAACTGCGATCGGAGAATCAGGAACTGCAGCGCGAACTTTTCCATATATTAAAAACCTACATATCCACGCTAAATGAAATTCAACTTTCAACAATTTCTACATTGCCAAATTTCCTGCTATTCTATACAATTACAGAGGTTCCCGATGATCAAGACGTAATCACGACAAGCCGCCTTCGTAAAGAAGCGCCGATTGCTGCGTTCGACGATCATCCCAGCGTAGCCGCCAGCTGCGCCCAAGCAAGCATCTTCAAGAGGGCCGTTGGAAAAATAGCGGTTCTGCCCCTTCAGGATGGATCTGTTGAAAGCCTTTGCCTTCCAACGGGGGGTGAATGTTCGGAGCAGAACCCAGCCGATTAGCTGCTTGCCAAATAGCACCTAATTCTTGGCCCTCAGCCGCTTATTTTGTTTGTTACTTATGTCTATGTCACTCATTTGTTTGTTAAAGCTTTGCGCTTGCTTGCCCTGCTAAACGCTCTCTGCCAGCTCGCTCTTCGCTATCTCCGCTTTGCGTCTGCCTACCGACGTCGGCCGAGCGAAGCTGCGCTTAGCGATCGGAGCGGCAATGTAAAGGGCAGGCAAGCCACACTTGCAATTTGGATGTCACGCATTAAAGAACATATCGTAATTTTATTTCTGCGCCGAGTTTTGTTTAATTCGAAATAATTAGTCGGCCGATTGGGGATAAAAAACATTATCTCCACAATGAGTTTGGTGCAAAAGTGTTTTTTTCTCTAAATGTTGTCGGTTTATGGTCGATTTTGGGTAAAAAAAACTAAATATGTGGACGATTTAGCCATAAGATGAGGTTGGTGCAAAAGTGAATTTTTAATAAAATTGTGTCGGTTTTAGGTCAGTTTCGGGTAGAAATAAGCTAAATATGTGGTCGATTTAGGCATAAAATGAGTTTGGTGCAAAAGTGTTTTTTGTCTAAATGTTGTCGGTTTATGGTCGATTTTGGGTAAAAAAAACTAAATATGTGGACGATTTAGGCATAAGATGAGGTTGGTGCAAAAGTGATTTTTTGTTAAAATTGTGTCGGTTTTTAGTCAGTTTTGGGTAGAAATAAGCTAAATATGTGGTCGATTTAGGCATAAAATGAATTTGGTGCAAAATTGATTTTTTGTTAAAACGGTTTCGGTTTTTGGTCGATTTTGGGTACTATTAAGCTAAATATGTGGTCGGTTTAGGCATTAAATGAGTTTGTTGCAAAAGTGATTTTTTGTTAAAATGGTTTTGGTTTTTGGTCGATTTACGGTAGAAATAATCTAAATATAAGGTCGATTTAGGCATAAGATAAGGTTGGTGCAAAAAAGACTTTTTGTTTAAATGGTGTAGGTTTTTGGTCCATTTTTGGTCAAAATAGGCTAAAATGTGGTCGATGTAGGCATAAGATGAGATTGGTGCAAAAGTGATTTTTTGTTTAAATGGCGTCGGTTTTTGATCGATTTTGGGTAGGAATATTCTAAATATAAGTTCGATTAGTCATTAAATGAGTTTGGTGCAAGTGTTTTTTTGTCTAAGTGGTGTCGGTTTATGGTCGATTTTGGGTAAAAAAAAAACTAAATATGTGGTCGATTTAGGCATAAGATGAGGTTGGTGCAAAAGTGATTTTTTGTTAAAATTGTGTCGGTTTTTGGTCAGTTTTGGGTAGAAATAAGCTAAATATGTGGTCGATTTAGGCTTAAAATGAGTTTGGTGCAAAATTGATTTTTTGTTAAAATGGTTTCGGTTTTTGGTCGATTTTGGGTACTATTAAGCTAAATATGTGGTCGATTTAAGCATTAAATGAGTTTGTTGCAAAAGTGATTTTTTGTCTAAATGTTGTCGGTTTATGGTCGATTTTGGGTAAAAAAAACTAAATATGTGGACGATTTAGGCATAAGATGAGGTTGGTGCAAAAGTGATTTTTTGTTAAAATTGTGTCGGTTTTTGGTCAGTTTTGGGTAGAAATAAGCTAAATATGTGGTCGATTTAGGCTTAAAATGAGATTGGTGCAAAATTGATTTTTTGTTGAAATGGTTTCGGTTTTTGGTAGATTTTGGGTACTATTAAGCTAAATATGTGGTCGATTTAGGCATAAAATGAGTTTGGTGCAAAAGTGTTTTTTTCTCTAAATGTTGTCGGCTTATGGTCGATTTTGGGTACAATTAAGCTAAATATGTGGTCGATTTAGGCATAAGATAAGGTTGGTGCAAAAGTGATTTTTTGTTAAAATTGTGTCGGTTTTTGGTCAGTTTTGGGTAGAAATAAGCTAAATATGTGGTCGATTTAGGCTTAAAATGAGTTTGGTGCAAAATTGATTTTTATACCCGATACTCAAAATGAGTATTGGGGTATATTAGATTTGTGGTAAAAGTGGATGTGTGTAACGTCCAGAAGGAATCGTTTCCGACCCCATAAAGTATATATATTCTTGATCAGCATCAATAGCCGAGTCGATTGAGCCCTGTCTGTCTGTCCGTCTGTCCGTCCGTCCATCCGTCCGTCCGTCCCCTTCAGCGCCTAGTGCTCAAAGACTATAAGAGCTAGAGCAACGATGTTTTGGATCCAGACATCTGTGATATGTCACTGCTACAAAAATATTTCAAAACTTTGCCCCGCCCACTTCCGCCCCCACAAAGGACGAAAATCTGTGGCATCCACATTTTTAAAGATACGATAAAACAAAAACGCAGAATCGGTGAGGATAACTATATGTTCTAGAGTGTAAAGTCTCAACCAGATCGTATAATTATTATAGCCAGAATCAAGAAAACAATTTCATTCTTTCTCGCTCTGTCTCTCTCTAACACACTGGTTTCATGGTCGGCTTTGCCAATTGCAAAATATGAGTTCAAGGATCTCAGAGCCTATAAGATCCAGAGCAACCAAATTTGGTATCCACACTCCTGTGATATCGGACCTTGACCGTTTCGTGTCCAAATTTCGCCACACCCCCTTCCGCCCCCGCAAAGGACGAAAATCTGGGGCATCCACAAATCTCAGAGACTATAAAGGCTAGAGTAACCAAATTTGGTATCCGCACTCCTGTTAGATCTCACTATAAAACGTACATCTCAGAATTTCGCCCCACCCCCTTCCGCCCCCACAAAAGACGAAAATCTGTTGCATCCACAATATTGCACATTCGAGAAAACTAAAAACGCAGAATCATAGATAATGACCATATCTATCAGATTGCTGAATCTGGATCAGATCGGATCATTTTTGTAGCCAAAAGCAAGAAATCAATTTTCAGTGGCTACGCAGCGCCCGACGTCACGCTCAGACTGATTTTCTGTCTCTCTCGCACGCACTCTTTGTCGTGTGGTTCAATATTAGCGGCGTCTGCCGGAGGAGAGCCATACTGACTTAGTATCGGGTATAACTGTAGAGTTGCGGTGTCCGCAGCAACTCACAACGTTCCACCTCGTTTTGTCTAAATAATGTCGGTTTATGGTCGATTTTGGGTAAAAAAAAACTAAATATAAGGACGATTTAGGCATAAGATAAGGTTGGTGCAAAAGTGATTTTTGTTAAAATTGTGTCGGTCTTTGGTCAGTTTTGGGTATAAATAAGCTAAATATGTGGTCGATTTAGGCTTAAAATGAGTTTGGTGCAAAATTGATTTTTTGTTAAAATGGTTTCGGTTTTTGGTCGATTTTGGGTACTATTAAGCTAAATATGTTGTTGATTTAGGCATAAAATGAGTTTGGTGCAAAAGTGTTTTTTTCTCTAAATGTTGTCGGCTTATGGTCGCTTTTGGGTACAATTAAGCTAAATATGTGGTCGATTTAGGCATAAGATAAGGTTGGTGCAAAAGTGATTTTTTGTTAAAATTGTGTCGGTTTTTGGTCAGTTTTGGGTAGAAATAAGCTAAATATGTGGTCGACTTAGGCTTAAAATGAGTTTGGTGCAAAAATGATTTTTTGTTAAAAAGGTATCGGTTTTTTTTCAATTTTGGGTACAATTAAGCTAAATATGTGGTCGATTTAAGCATAAGATGAGGTTGGTGCAAAAGCGATTTTTTGTAAAAATTGTGTCGGTTTTTGGTCAGTTTCGGGTAGAAATAAGCTAAATATGTGGTCGATTTAGGCTTAAAATGAGTTTGGTGCAAAATTGATTTTTATACCCGATACTCAAAATGAGTATTGGGGTATATTAGATTTGTGGTAAAAGTGGATGTGTGTAACGTCCAGAAGGAATCGTTTCCGACCCCATAAAGTATATATATTCTTGATCAGCATCAATAGCCGAGTCGATTGAGCCCTGTCTGTCTGTCCGTCTGTCCGTCCGTCCGTCCGTCCGTCCGTCCCCTTCAGCGCCTAGTGCTCAAAGACTATAAGAGCTAGAGCAACGATGTTTTGGATCCAGACTTCTGTGATATGTCACTACTACAAAAATATTTCAAAACTTCGCCCCGCCCACTTCCGCCCCCACAAAGGACGAAAATCTGTGGCATCCACAATTTTAAAGATATGAGAAAACCAAAAACGTAGAATTGTAGAAAATTACCATATCTTTAAGACTGCGGAATCTGAATTGGATCGTATTATTATTATAGCCAGCATCAAGAAAACAATTTCATTTTTTCTCGCCCTGTCTCTCTCTAACACACACGTAGCATAGGCGGCTTTGCTTAGAGTAAAACATTAGCGCCTAGATCTCAGAGACTACAAAAGCTAGAGCAACCAAATTTGGTATCCACACTCCTAATATATCGGACCGAGACGAGTTTGTTTCAAAATTTCGCCACACCCCCTTCCGCCCCCGCAAAGGACGAAAATCTGGGGATATTCAAAAATCTCAGAGACTATTAAGGCTAGAGTAACCAAATTTGGTATCCGCACTTCTGTTAGATCTCACTATAAAACGTATATCTCAGAATTTCGCTCCACCCCCTTCCGCCCCCACAAAGGACGAAAATCTGTTGCATCCACAATATTGCACATTCGAGAAAACTAAAAGCGCAGAATCATAGATAATGACAATATCAATCAGATTGCTGAATCTGGATCAGATCGGATAATTTTTGTAGCCAAAAGCAAGAAATCAATTTGCAGTGGCCACGCAGCGCCCGACGTCACGCTCAGACTGATTTTTTGTCTCTCTCACACGCACTCTTTGTCGTGTGGTTCAATATTAGCGGCGTCTGCCGCAGGAGAGCCATACTGACTTAGTATCGGGTATAACTGTAGAGTTGCAGTGTACGCAGCAACTCACAACGTTCCCCCTCGTTTTTTGTTAAAATGGTTTCGGTTTTTGGTAGATTTTGGGTACTATTAAGCTAAATATGTGGTCGATTTAGGCATAAAATGAGTTTGGTGCAAAATTGTTTTTTTCTCTAAATGTTGTCGGCTTATGGTCGATTTTGGGTACAATTAAGCTAAATATGTGGTCGATTTAGGCATAAGATAAGGTTGGTGCAAAAGTGATTTTTTGTTAAAATTGTGTCGGTTTTTGGTCAGTTTTGGGTAGAAATAAGCTAAATATGTGGTCGATTTAGGCTTAAAATGAGTTTGGTGCAAAAATGATTTTTTGTTAAAAAGGTATCGGTTTTTTTTTCAATTTTGGGTACAATTAAGCTAAATATGTGGTCGATTTAGGCATAAGATGAGGTTGGTGCAAAAGTGATTTTTTGTTAAAATTGTGTCGGTTTTTGGCTTAAAATGAGTTTGGTGCAAAATTGATTTTTTGTTGAAATGGTTTCGGTTTTTGGTCGATTTTGGGTACAATTAAGCTAAATATGTGGTCGATTTAAGCATAAGATGAGGTTGGTGCAAAAGCGATTTTTTGTAAAAATTGTGTCGGTTTTTGGTCAGTTTCGGGTAGAAATAATCTAAATATAAGGTCGATTTAAGATAAGGTTGGTGCAAAAGTGACTTTTTGTTTAAATGGTGTCGGTTTTTGATCGACTTAGGGTACAATTAAGCTAAATATGTGTTCGATTTAGGCATAAAATGCGTTTGGTGCAAAAGTGTTTTTTTGTCTAAATGTTGTCGGTTTATGGTCGATTTTGGGTAAAAAAAACTAAATATGTGGACGATTTAGGCATAAGATGAGGTTGGTGCAAAAGTGATTTATTGTTAAAATTGTGTCGGTTTTTGGTCAGTTTTGGGTAGAAATAAGCTAAATATGTGGTCGATTTAGGCTTAAAATGAGTTTGGTGCAAAATTGATTTTTTGTTAAAATGGTTTCGGTTTTTGGTCGATTTTGGGTACTATTAAGCTAAATATGTTGTTGATTTAGGCATAAAATGAGTTTGGTGCAAAAGTGTTTTTTTCTCTAAATGTTGTCGGCTTATGGTCGCTTTTGGGTACAATTAAGCTAACTATGTGGTCGATTTAGGCATAAGATAAGGTTGGTGCAAAAGTGATTTTTTGTTAAAATTGTGTCGGTTTTTGGTCAGTTTTGGGTAGAAATAAGCTAAATATGTGGTCGATTTAGGCTTAAAATAAGTTTGGAGCAAAATTGATTTTTTGTTAAAATGGTTTCGGTTTTTGGTCGATTTTGGGTACAATTAAGCTAAATATGTGGTCGATTTAAGCATAAGATGAGGTTGGTGCAAAAGTGTTTTTTTGTTAAAATTGTGTCGGTTTTTGGTCAGTTTCGGGTACAATTAAGCTAAACATGTGGTCGACTTAGGCATAAAATGAGTTTGGTGCAAAAGTGTTTTTTTGTCTAAATAATGTCGGTTTATGCTCGATTTTGGGTAGAAATAAGCTAAATATAAGGTCGAAATAAATAAAATGAGTTTGATGCAAAAGTGATTTTTTGTTAAAATAGTGTAGGTTTTTGGTCCATTTTTGGTCAAAGTAAGCTATATATGTGGTCGAGTTAGGCATAAGATGAGGTTGGTGCAAAAGTGATTTATTGTTTAAATGGTGTCGGTTTTTGGTCGATTTTGGGTACAATTAAGCTAAATATGTGTTCGATTTAGGCATAAAATGAGTTTGGTGCAAAAGTGTTTTTTGTCTAAATTTTGTCGGTTTATGGTCGATTTTGGGTAAAAAAACTAAATATGTGGACAATTTAGGCATAAGAGGAGGTTGGTGCAAAAGTGATTTTTTGTTAAAATTGTGTCGGTTTTTGGTCAGTTTTGGGTAGAAATAAGCTGAATATGTGGTCGATTTAGGCTTAAAATAAGTTTGGAGCAAAATTGATTTTTTGTTAAAATGGTTTCGGTTTTTGGTCGATTTTGGGTACTATTAAGCTTAATATGTGGTCGATTTAGGCATTAAATGAGTTTGTTGCAAAAGTGATTTTTTGTTAAAATGGTTTCGGTTTTTGGTCGATTTACGGTAGAAATAATCTAAATATGTGGACGATTTAGGCATAAGATGAGGATGGTGCAAAAGTGATTGTTTGTTAAAATTGTGTCGGTTTTAGGTCAGTTTCGGGTAGAAATAAGCTAAATATGTGGTCGATTTAGGCATAAAATGAGTTTGGTGCAAAAGTGTTTTTTGTCTAAATAATGTCGGTTTATGGTCGATTTTGGGTAAAAAAAACTAAATATGTGGACGATTTAGGCTAAGATAAGGTTGGTGCAAAAGTGATTTTTTGTTAAAATTGTGTCGGTTTTTGGTCAGTTTTGTGTAGAAATAAGCTAAATATGTGGTCGATTTAGGCATAAAATGAGTTTGGTGCATAAGTTTTTTTTTGTCTAAATAATGTCGGTTTATGGTCGATTTTGGGTAGAAATAAGCTAAATATAAGGTCGAATTAAATAAAATGAGTTTGGTGCAAAAGTGATTTTTTGTTAAAATAGTGTAGGTTTTTGGTCCATTTTTGGTCAAAATAAAATTGTGTCGGTTTTTGGTCAGTTTTGGGTAGAAATAAGCTAAATATGTGGTCGATTTAGGCTTAAAATGAGTTTGGTGCAAAATTGATTTTTTGTTAAAATGGTTTCGGTTTTTGGTCGATTAAGCTAAATATGTGGTCGATTTAGGCATTAAATGAGTTTGTTGCAAAAGTAATTTTTTGTTAAAATGGTTTCGGTTTTTGGTCGATTTACGGTAGAAGTAATCTAAATATAAGGTCGATTTAGGCATAAGATAAGGTTGGTGCAAAAGTGACTTTTTGTTAAAATTGTGTCGGTTTTTGGTCAGTTTTGGGTAGAAATAAGCTAAATATGTGGTCGATTTAGGCTTAAAATGAGTTTGGTGCAAAATAGATTTTTTGTTAAAATGGTTTCGGTTTTTGGTCGATTTTGGGTACTATGAAGCTAAATATGTGGTCGATTTAGGCATAAAATGAGTTTGGTGCAAAAGTGTTATTTTCTCTAAATGTTGTCGGTTTATGGTCGGTTTTGGGTAAAAAAACTAAATATGTGGACGATTTAGGCATAAGATGAGGTTGGTGAAAAAGTGATTTTTTTGTTAAAATTGTGTCGGTTTTAGGTCAGTTTCGGGTATAAATAAGCTAAATATGTGGTCGATTTAGGCATAAGATAAGGTTGGTGCAAAAGTGATTTTTTGTTAAAATTGTGTCGGTTTTTGGTCAGTTTTGGGTAGAAATAAGCTAAATATGTGGTCGATTTAGGCTTAAAATAAGTTTGGAGCAAAATTGATTTTTTGTTAAAATGGTTTCGGTTTTTGGTCGATTTTGGGTACAATTAAGCTAAATATGTGGTCGATTTAAGCATAAGATGAGGTTGGTGCAAAAGTGTTTTTTTGTTAAAATTGTGTCGGTTTTTGGTCAGTTTCGGGTACAATTAAGCTAAACATGTTGTCGATTTAGGCATAAAATGAGTTTGGTGCAAAAGTGTTTTTTTGTCTAAATAATGTCGGTTTATGCTCGATTTTGGGTAGAAATAAGCTAAATATAAGGTCGAAATAAATAAAATGAGTTTGATGCAAAAGTGATTTTTTGTTAAAATAGTGTAGGTTTTTGGTCCATTTTTGGTCAAAGTAAGCTATATATGTGGTCGAGTTAGGCATAAGATGAGGTTGGTGCAAAAGTGATTTATTGTTTAAATGGTTTCGGTTTTTGGTCGATTTACGGTAGAAATAATCTAAATATGTGGACGATTTAGGCATAAGATGAGGATGGTGCAAAAGTGATTGTTTGTTAAAATTGTGTCGGTTTTAGGTCAGTTTCGGGTAGAAATAAGCTAAATATGTGGTCGATTTAGGCATAAAATGAGTTTGGTGCAAAAGTGTTTTTTGTCTAAATAATGTCGGTTTATGGTCGATTTTGGGTAAAAAAAACTAAATATGTGGACGATTTAGGCATAAGATAAGGTTGGTGCATAAGTGATTTTTTGTTAAAATTGTGTCGGTTTTTGGTCAGTTTTGTGTAGAAATAAGCTAAATATGTGGTCGATTTAGGCATAAAATGAGTTTGGTGCAAAAGTGTTTTTTTGTCTAAATAATGTCGGTTTATGGTCGATTTTGGGTAGAAATAAGCTAAATATAAGGTCGAATTAAATAAAATGAGTTTGGTGCAAAAGTGATTTTTTGTTAAAATAGTGTAGGTTTTTGGTCCATTTTTGGTCAAAATAAAATTGTGTCGGTTTTTGGTCAGTTTTGGGTAGAAATAAGCTAAATATGTGGTCGATTTAGGCTTAAAATGAGTTTGGTGCAAAATTGATTTTTTGTTAAAATGGTTTCGGTTTTTGGTCGATTAAGCTAAATATGTGGTCGATTTAGGCATTAAATGAGTTTGTTGCAAAAGTAATTTTTTGTTAAAATGGTTTCGGTTTTTGGTCGATTTACGGTAGAAGTAATCTAAATATAAGGTCGATTTAGGCATAAGATAAGGTTGGTGCAAAAGTGACTTTTTGTTTAAATGGTGTCGGTTTTTGGTCGACTTAGGGTACAATTAAGCTAAATATGTGGTCGATTTAGGCATAAAATGAGTTTGGTGCAAAAGTGTTTTTTTTTTCTAAATGTTGTCGGTTTATGGTCGATTTTGGGTAAAAAAAAAATAAATATGTGGACGATTTAGGCATAAATTCAGGTTGGTGCAAAAGTGATTTTTTGTTAAAATTGTGTCGGTTTTTGGTCAGTTTTGGGTAGAAATAAGCTAAATATGTGGTCGATTTAGGCTTAAAATGAGTTTGGTGCAAAATTGATTTTTTGTTAAAATGGTTTCGGTTTTTGGTCGATTTTGGGTACAATTAAGCTAAATATGTGGTCGATTTAGGCATAAAATGAGTTTGGTGCAAAAGTGTTTTTTTCTCTAAATAATGTCGGTTTATGGTCGATTTTGGGTAAAAAAAACTAAATATGTGGACGATTTAGGCATAAGATAAGGTTGGTGCATAAGTGATTTTTTGTTAAAATTGTGTCCTTTTTTGGTCAGTTTTGGGTAGAAATTAGCTAAATATGTGGTCGATTTAGGCTTAAACTAAATTTGGTGCAAAATTGATTTTTTGTTAAAATGGTTTCGGTTTTTGGTCGATTTTGGGTACTATTAAGCTAAATATGTGGTCGGTTTAGGCATTAAATGAGTTTGTTGCAAAAGTGATTTTTTGTTAAAATGGTTTCGGTTTTTGGTCGATTTACGGTAGAAATAATCTAAATATAAGGTCGATTTAGGCATAAGATAAGGTTAGTGCAAAAGTGACTTTTTGTTTAAATGGTGTCGGTTTTTGGTCGATTTTGGGTACAATTAAGCTAAATATGTGGTCGATTTAGGCATTAAATGAGTTTGTTGCAAAAGTGATTTTTTGTTAAAATGGTTTCGGTTTTTGGTCGATTTACAGTAGAAATAATCTAAATATAAGGTCGATTTAGGCATAAGATAAGGTTGGTGCAAAAGTGACTTTTTGTTTAAATGGTGTAGGTTTTTGGTCCATTTTTGGTCAAAATAGGCTAAAATGTGGTCGATGTAGGCATAAGACGAGTTTGGTGCAAAATTGATTTTTTGTTAAAATGGTTTCGGTTTTTGGTCGATTTTGGGTACTTTTAAGCTAAATATGTGGTCGATTTAGGCATAAAATGAGTTTGGTGCAAAATTGTTTTTTTCTCTAAATGTTGTCGGCTTATGGTCGATTTTGGGTACAATTAAGCTAAATATGTGGTCGATTTAGGCATAAGATAAGGTTGGTGCAAAAGTGATTTTTTGTTAAAATTGTGTCGGTTTTTGGCTTAAAATGAGTTTGGTGCAAAATTGATTTTTTGTTGAAATGGTTTCGGTTTTTGGTCGATTCTGGGTACAATTAAGCTAAATATGTGGTCGATTTAAGCATAAGATGAGGTTGGTGCAAAAGCGATTTTTTGTAAAAATTGTGTCGGTTTTTGGTCAGTTTCGGGTAGAAATAATCTAAATATAAGGTCGATTTAAGATAAGGTTGGTGCAAAAGTGACTTTTTGTTTAAATGGTGTCGGTTTTTGGTCGACTTAGGGTACAATTAAGCTAAATATGTGTTCGATTTAGGCATAAAATGAGTTTGGTGCAAAAGTGTTTTTTTGTCTAAATGTTGTCGGTTTATGGTCGATTTTGGGTAAAAAAAACTAAATATGTGGACGATTTAGGCATAAGATGAGGTTGGTGCAAAAGTGATTTATTGTTAAAATTGTGTCGGTTTTTGGTCAGTTTTGGGTAGAAATAAGCTAAATATGTGGTCGATTTAGGCTTAAAATGAGTTTGGTGCAAAATTGATTTTTTGTTAAAATGGTTTCGGTTTTTGGTCGATTTTGGGTACTATTAAGCTAAATATGTGGTCGATTTAGGCATAAAATGAGTTTGGTGCAAAAGTGTTTTTTTCTCTAAATGTTGTCGGCTTATGGTCGCTTTTGGGTACAATTAAGCTAAATATGTGGTCGATTTAGGCATAAGATAAGGTTGGTGCAAAAGTGATTTTTTGTTAAAATTGTGTCGGTTTTTGGTCAGTTTTGGGTAGAAATAAGCTAAATATGTGGTCGATTTAGGCTTAAAATAAGTTTGGAGCAAAATTGATTTTTTGTTAAAATGGTTTCGGTTTTTGGTCGATTTTGGGTACAATTAAGCTAAATATGTGGTCGATTTAAGCATAAGATGAGGTTGGTGCAAAAGTGATTTTTTGTTAAAATTGTGTCGGTTTTTGGTCAGTTTCGGGTACAATTAAGCTAAACATGTGGTCGATTTAGGCATAAAATGAGTTTGGTGCAAAAGTGTTTTTTTGTCTAAATAATGTCGGTTTATGCTCGATTTTGGGTAGAAATAAGCTAAATATAAGGTCGAAATAAATAAAATGAGTTTGGTGCAAAAGTGATTTTTTGTTAAAATAGTGTAGGTTTTTGGTCAGTTTTGGGTACAATTAAGCTAAATATGTGGTCGATTTAGGCATAAAATGAGTTTGGTGCAAAAGTGTTTTTTTCTCTAAATAATGTCGGTTTATGGTCGATTTTGGGTAAAAAAAACTAAATATGTGGACGATTTAGGCATAAGATAAGGTTGGTGCATAAGTGATTTTTTGTTAAAATTGTGTCCTTTTTTGGTCAGTTTTGGGTAGAAATTAGCTAAATATGTGGTCGATTTAGGCTTAAACTAAATTTGGTGCAAAATTGATTTTTTGTTAAAATGGTTTCGGTTTTTGGTCGATTTTGGGTACTATTAAGCTAAATATGTGGTCGGTTTAGGCATTAAATGAGTTTGTTGCAAAAGTGATTTTTTGTTAAAATGGTTTCGGTTTTTGGTCGATTTACGGTAGAAATAATCTAAATATAAGGTCGATTTAGGCATAAGATAAGGTTAGTGCAAAAGTGACTTTTTGTTTAAATGGTGTCGGTTTTTGGTCGATTTTGGGTACAATTAAGCTAAATATGTGGTCGATTTAGGCATTAAATGAGTTTGTTGCAAAAGTGATTTTTTGTTAAAATGGTTTCGGTTTTTGGTCGATTTACAGTAGAAATAATCTAAATATAAGGTCGATTTAGGCATAAGATAAGGTTGGTGCAAAAGTGACTTTTTGTTTAAATGGTGTAGGTTTTTGGTCCATTTTTGGTCAAAATAGGCTAAAATGTGGTCGATGTAGGCATAAGACGAGTTTGGTGCAAAATTGATTTTTTGTTAAAATGGTTTCGGTTTTTGGTCGATTTTGGGTACTTTTAAGCTAAATATGTGGTCGATTTAGGCATAAAATGAGTTTGGTGCAAAATTGTTTTTTTCTCTAAATGTTGTCGGCTTATGGTCGATTTTGGGTACAATTAAGCTAAATATGTGGTCGATTTAGGCATAAGATAAGGTTGGTGCAAAAGTGATTTTTTGTTAAAATTGTGTCGGTTTTTGGTCAGTTTTGGGTACAATTAAGCTAAATATGTGGTCGATTTAGGCATAAGATGAGGTTGGTGCAAAAGTGATTTTTTGTTAAAATTGTGTCGGTTTTTGGCTTAAAATGAGTTTGGTGCAAAATTGATTTTTTGTTGAAATGGTTTCGGTTTTTGGTCGATTCTGGGTACAATTAAGCTAAATATGTGGTCGATTTAAGCATAAGATGAGGTTGGTGCAAAAGCGATTTTTTGTAAAAATTGTGTCGGTTTTTGGTCAGTTTCGGGTAGAAATAATCTAAATATAAGGTCGATTTAAGATAAGGTTGGTGCAAAAGTGACTTTTTGTTTAAATGGTGTCGGTTTTTGGTCGACTTAGGGTACAATTAAGCTAAATATGTGTTCGATTTAGGCATAAAATGAGTTTGGTGCAAAAGTGTTTTTTTGTCTAAATGTTGTCGGTTTATGGTCGATTTTGGGTAAAAAAAACTAAATATGTGGACGATTTAGGCATAAGATGAGGTTGGTGCAAAAGTGATTTATTGTTAAAATTGTGTCGGTTTTTGGTCAGTTTTGGGTAGAAATAAGCTAAATATGTGGTCGATTTAGGCTTAAAATGAGTTTGGTGCAAAATTGATTTTTTGTTAAAATGGTTTCGGTTTTTGGTCGATTTTGGGTACTATTAAGCTAAATATGTGGTCGATTTAGGCATAAAATGAGTTTGGTGCAAAAGTGTTTTTTTCTCTAAATGTTGTCGGCTTATGGTCGCTTTTGGGTACAATTAAGCTAAATATGTGGTCGATTTAGGCATAAGATAAGGTTGGTGCAAAAGTGATTTTTTGTTAAAATTGTGTCGGTTTTTGGTCAGTTTTGGGTAGAAATAAGCTAAATATGTGGTCGATTTAGGCTTAAAATAAGTTTGGAGCAAAATTGATTTTTTGTTAAAATGGTTTCGGTTTTTGGTCGATTTTGGGTACAATTAAGCTAAATATGTGGTCGATTTAAGCATAAGATGAGGTTGGTGCAAAAGTGATTTTTTGTTAAAATTGTGTCGGTTTTTGGTCAGTTTCGGGTACAATTAAGCTAAACATGTGGTCGATTTAGGCATAAAATGAGTTTGGTGCAAAAGTGTTTTTTTGTCTAAATAATGTCGGTTTATGCTCGATTTTGGGTAGAAATAAGCTAAATATAAGGTCGAAATAAATAAAATGAGTTTTGTGCAAAAGTGATTTTTTGTTAAAATAGTGTAGGTTTTTGGTCCATTTTTGGTCAAAGTAAGCTATATATGTGGTCGAGTTAGGCATAAGATGAGGTTGGTGCAAAAGTGATTTATTGTTTAAATGGTGTCGGTTTTTGGTCGATTTTGGGTACAATTAAGCTAAATATGTGTTCGATTTAGGCATAAAATGAGTTTGGTGCAAAAGTGTTTTTTGTCTAAATTTTGTCGGTTTATGGTCGATTTTGGGTAAAAAAACTAAATATGTGGACAATTTAGGCATAAGAGGAGGTTGGTGCAAAAGTGATTTTTTGTTAAAATTGTGTCGGTTTTTGGTCAGTTTTGGGTAGAAATAAGCTAAGTATGTGGTCGATTTAGGCTTAAAATAAGTTTGGAGCAAAATTGATTTTTTGTTAAAATGGTTTCGGTTTTTGGTCGATTTTGGGTACTATTAAGCTAAATATGTGGTCGATTTAGGCATTAAATGAGTTTGTTGCAAAAGTGATTTTTTGTTAAAATGGTTTCGGTTTTTGGTCGATTTACGGTAGAAATAATCTAAATATGTGGACGATTTAGGCATAAGATGAGGATGGTGCAAAAGTGATTTTTTGTTAAAATTGTGTCGGTTTTAGGTCAGTTTCGGGTAGAAATAAGCTAAATATGTGGTCGATTTAGGCATAAAATGAGTTTGGTGCAAAAGTGTTTTTTGTCTAAATAATGTCGGTTTATGGTCGATTTTGGGTAAAAAAAACTAAATATGTGGACGATTTAGGCTAAGATAAGGTTGGTGCAAAAGTGATTTTTTGTTAAAATTGTGTCGGTTTTTGGTCAGTTTTGTGTAGAAATAAGCTAAATATGTGGTCGATTTAGGCATAAAATGAGTTTGGTGCAAAAGTGTTTTTTTGTTTAAATAATGTCGGTTTATGGTCGATTTTGGGTAGAAATAAGCTAAATATAAGGTCGAATTAAATAAAATGAGTTTGGTGCAAAAGTGATTTTTTGTTAAAATAGTGTAGGTTTTTGGTCCATTTTTGGTCAAAATAAAATTGTGTCGGTTTTTGGTCAGTTTTGGGTAGAAATAAGCTAAATATGTGGTCGATTTAGGCTTAAAATAAGTTTGGTGCAAAATTGATTATTTGTTAAAATGGTTTCGGTTTTTGGTCGATTAAGCTAAATATGTGGTCGATTTAGGCATTAAATGAGTTTGTTGCAAAAGTAATTTTTTGTTAAAATGGTTTCGGTTTTTGGTCGATTTACGGTAGAAGTAATCTAAATATAAGGTCGATTTAGGCATAAGATAAGGTTGGTGCAAAAGTGACTTTTTGTTTAAATGGTGTCGGTTTTTGGTCGACTTAGGGTACAATTAAGCTAAATATGTGGTCGATTTAGGCATAAAATGAGTTTGGTGCAAAAGTGTTTTTTTTCTCTAAATGTTGTCGGTTTATGGTCGATTTTGGGTAAAAAAAAAATAAATATGTGGACGATTTAGGCATAAGTTCAGGTTGGTGCAAAAGTGATTTTTTGTTAAAATTGTGTCGGTTTTTGGTCAGTTTTGGGTAGAAATAAGCTAAATATGTGGTCGATTTAGGCTCAAAATGAGTTTGGTGCAAAATTGATTTTTTGTTAAAATGGTTTCGGTTTTTGGTCGATTTTGGGTACTATTAAGCTAAATATGTGGTCGATTTAGGCATAAAATGAGTTTGGTGCAAAAGTGTTTTTTTCTCTAAATGTTGTCGGTTTATGGTCGGTTTTGGGTAAAAAAACTAAATATGTGGACGATTTAGGCATAAGATGAGGTTGGTGCAAAAGTGATTTTTTTGTTAAAATTGTGTCGGTTTTAGGTCAGTTTCGGGTATAAATAAGCTAAATATGTGGTCGATTTAGGCATAAAATGAGTTTGGTGCAAAAGTGTTTTTTTGTCTAAATAATGTCGGTTTATGGTCGATTTTGGGTAAAAAAAAACTAAATATGTGGACGATTTAGGCATAAGATAAGGTTGGTGCATAAGTGATTTTTTGTTAAAATTGTGTCCTTTTTTGGTCAGTTTTGGGTAGAAATTAGCTAAATATGTGGTCGATTTAGGCTTAAAATAAATTTGGTGCAAAATTGATTTTTTGTTAAAATGGTTTCGGTTTTTGGTCGATTTTGGGTACTATTAAGCTAAATATGTGGTCGGTTTAGGCATTAAATGAGTTTGTTGCAAAAGTGATTTTTTGTTAAAATGGTTTCGGTTTTTGGTCGATTTACGGTAGAAATAATCTAAATATAAGGTCGATTTAGGCATAAGATAAGGTTAGTGCAAAAGTGACTTTTTGTTTAAATGGTGTCGGTTTTTGGTCGATTTTGGGTACAATTAAGCTAAATATGTGTTCGATTTAGGCATTAAATGAGTTTGTTGCAAAAGTGATTTTTTGTTAAAATGGTTTCGGTTTTTGGTCGATTTTGGGTACAATTAAGCTAAATATGTGGTCGATTTAAGCATAAGATGAGGTTGGTGCAAAAGCGATTTTTTGTAAAAATTGTGTCGGTTTTTGGTCAGTTTCGGGTAGAAATAATCTAAATATAAGGTCGATTTAAGATAAGGTTGGTGCAAAAGTGACTTTTTGTTTAAATGGTGTCGGTTTTTGGTCGACTTAGGGTACAATTAAGCTAAATATGTGTTCGATTTAGGCATAAAATGAGTTTGGTGCAAAAGTGTTTTTTTGTCTAAATGTTGTCGGTTTATGGTCGATTTTGGGTAGAAATAAGCTAAATATGTGGTCGATTTAGGCTTAAAATGAGTTTGGTGCAAAATTGATTTTTTGTTAAAATGGTTTCGGTTTTTGGTCGATTTTGGGTACTATTAAGCTAAATATGTGGTCGATTTAGGCATAAAATGAGTTTGGTGCAAAAGTGTTTTTTTCTCTAAATGATGTCGGCTTATGGTCGCTTTTGGGTACAATTAAGCTAAATATGTGGTCGATTTAGGCATAAGATAAGGTTGGTGCAAAAGTGATTTTTTGTTAAAATTGTGTCGGTTTTTGGTCAGTTTTGGGTAGA
The DNA here is from genome assembly GCF_003369915.1 of Drosophila miranda. Classification (NCBI taxonomy): domain Eukaryota; kingdom Metazoa; phylum Arthropoda; class Insecta; order Diptera; family Drosophilidae; genus Drosophila; species Drosophila miranda. The sequence goes on from NW_022881665.1 coordinate 380,847, forward strand.
AATAAGCTAAATATGTGGTCGATTTAGGCTTAAAATAAGTTTGGAGCAAAATTGATTTTTTGTTAAAATGGTTTCGGTTTTTGGTCGATTTTGGGTACAATTAAGCTAAATATGTGGTCGATTTAAGCATAAGATGAGGTTGGTGCAAAAGTGATTTTTTGTTAAAATTGTGTCGGTTTTTGGTCAGTTTCGGGTACAATTAAGCTAAACATGTGGTCGATTTAGGCATAAAATGAGTTTGGTGCAAAAGTGTTTTTTTGTCTAAATAATGTCGGTTTATGCTCGATTTTGGGTAGAAATAAGCTAAATATAAGGTCGAAATAAATTAAATGAGTTTGGTGCAAAAGTGATTTTTTGTTAAAATAGTGTAGGTTTTTGGTCCATTTTTGGTAAAAGTAAGCTATATATGTGGTCGAGTTAGGCATAAGATGAGGTTGGTGCAAAAGTGATTTATTGTTTAAATGGTGTCGGTTTTTGGTCGATTTTGGGTACAATTAAGCTAAATATGTGTTCGATTTAGGCATAAAATGAGTTTGGTGCAAAAGTGTTTTTTGTCTAAATTTTGTCGGTTTATGGTCGATTTTGGGTAAAAAAAACTAAATATGTGGACAATTTAGGCATAAGAGGAGGTTGGTGCAAAAGTGATTTTTTGTTAAAATTGTGTCGGTTTTTGGTCAGTTTTGGGTAGAAATAAGCTAAATATGTGGTCGATTTAGGCTTAAAATAAGTTTGGAGCAAAATTGATTTTTTGTTAAAATGGTTTCGGTTTTTGGTCGATTTTGGGTACTTTTAAGCTAAATATGTGGTCGATTTAGGCATTAAATGAGTTTGTTGCAAAAGTGATTTTTTGTTAAAATGGTTTCGGTTTTTGGTCGATTTACGGTAGAAATAATCTAAATATGTGGACGATTTAGGCATAAGATGAGGATGGTGCAAAAGTGATTTTTTGTTAAAAGTGTGTCGGTTTTAGGTCAGTTTCGGGTAGAAATAAGCTAAATATGTGGTCGATTTAGGCATAAAATGAGTTTGGTGCAAAAGTGTTTTTTGTCTAAATAATGTCGGTTTATGGTCGATTTTGGGTAAAAAAAACTAAATATGTGGACGATTTAGGCTAAGATAAGGTTGGTGCAAAAGTGATTTTTTGTTAAAATTGTGTCGGTTTTTGGTCAGTTTTGTGTAGAAATAAGCTAAATATGTGGTCGATTTAGGCATAAAATGAGTTTGGTGCAAAAGTGTTTTTTTGTCTAAATAATGTCGGTTTATGGTCGATTTTGGGTAGAAATAAGCTAAATATAAGGTCGAATTAAATAAAATGAGTTTGGTGCAAAAGTGATTTTTTGTTAAAATAGTGTAGGTTTTTGGTCCATTTTTGGTCAAAATAAAATTGTGTCGGTTTTTGGTCAGTTTTGGGTAGAAATAAGCTAAATATGTGGTCGATTTAGGCTTAAAATGAGTTTGGTGCAAAATTGATTATTTGTTAAAATGGTTTCGGTTTTTGGTCGATTAAGCTAAATATGTGGTCGATTTAGGCATTAAATGAGTTTGTTGCAAAAGTAATTTTTTGTTAAAATGGTTTCGGTTTTTGGTCGATTTACGGTAGAAGTAATCTAAATATAAGGTAGATTTAGGCATAAGATAAGGTTGGTGCAAAAGTGACTTTTTGTTTAAATGGTGTCGGTTTTTGGTCGATTTTGGGTACTATTAAGCTAAATATGTGGTCGATTTAGGCATAAAATGAGTTTGGTGCAAAAGTGTTTTTTTCTCTAAATGTTGTCGGCTTATGGTCGATTTTGGGTACAATTAAGCTAAATATGTGGTCGATTTAGGCATAAGATAAGGTTGGTGCAAAAGTGATTTTTTGTTAAAATTGTGTCGGTTTTAGGTCAGTTTCGGGTATAAATAAGCTAAATATGTGGTCGATTTAGGCATAAAATGAGTTTGGTGCAAAAGTGTTTTTTTGTCTAAATAATGTCGGTTTATGGTCGATTTTGGGTAAAAAAAACTAAATATGTGGACGATTTAGGCATAAGATAAGGTTGGTGCATAAGTGATTTTTTGTTAAAATTGTGTCCTTTTTTGGTCAGTTTTGGGTAGAAATTAGCTAAATATGTGGTCGATTTAGGCTTAAAATAAATTTGGTGCAAAATTGATTTTTTGTTAAAATGGTTTCGGTTTTTGGTCGATTTTGGGTACTATTAAGCTAAATATGTGGTCGGTTTAGGCATTAAATGAGTTTGTTGCAAAAGTGATTTTTTGTTAAAATGGTTTCGGTTTTTGGTCGATTTACGGTAGAAATAATCTAAATATAAGGTCGATTTAGGCATAAGATAAGGTTAGTGCAAAAGTGACTTTTTGTTTAAATGGTGTCGGTTTTTGGTCGATTTTGGGTACAATTAAGCTAAATATGTGGTCGATTTAGGCATTAAATGAGTTTGTTGCAAAAGTGATTTTTTGTTAAAATGGTTTCGGTTTTTGGTCGATTTACGGTAGAAATAATCTAAATATAAGGTCGATTTAGGCATAAGATAAGGTTGGTGCAAAAGTGACTTTTTGTTTAAATGGTGTAGGTTTTTGGTCCATTTTTGGTCAAAATAGGCTAAAATGTGGTCGATGTAGGCATAAGATGAGTTTGGTGCAAAATTGATTTTTTGTGAAAATGGTTTCGGTTTTTGGTCGATTTTGGGTACTATTAAGCTAAATATGTGGTCGATTTAGGCATTAAATGAGTTTGTTGCAAAAGTGATTTTTTGTTAAAATGATTTCGGTTTTTGGTCGATTTACGGCAGAAATAATCTAAATATAAGGTTGATTTAGGCATAAGATTAGGTTGGTGCAAAAGTGACTTTTTGTTTAAATGGTGTAGGATTTTGGTGCATTTTTGGTCAAAATAGGCTAAAATGTGGTCGATGTAGGCATAAGATGAGTTTGGTGCAAAATTGATTTTTTGTTAAAATGGTTTCGGTTTTTGGTCGATTTTGGGTACAATTAAGCTTAATATGTGGTCGATTTAGGCATTAAATGAGTTTGTTGCAAAAGAAATTTTTTGTTAAAATGGTTTCGGTTTTTGGTCGATTTACGGTAGAAATAATCTAAATATAAGGTCGATTTAGGCATAAGATAAGGTTAGTGCAAAAGTGACTTTTTGAATAAATGGTGTCGGTTTTTGGTCGATTTTGGGTACAATTAAGCTAAATATGTGGTCGATTTAAGCATAAAATGAGTTTGGTGCAAAAGTGTTTTTTTCTCTAAATGTTGTCGGTTTATGGTCGATTTTGGGTAAAAAAAAACTAAATATGTGGTCGATTTAGGCATAAGATGGGGTTGGTGCAAAAGTGATTTTTTGTCTAAATAATGTCGGTTTATGGTCGATTTTGGGTAAAAAAAACTAAATATGTGGACGATTTAGGCATAAGATAAGGTTGGTGCAAAAGTGACTTTTTGTTTAAATGGTGTCGGTTTTTGGTCGATTTTGGGTACTATTAAGCTAAATATGTGGTCGATTGAGGCATTAAATGAGTTTGTTGCAAAAGTGATTTTTTGTTAAAATGGTTTCGGTTTTCGGTCGATTTACGGTAGAAATAATCTAAATATAAGGTCGATTTAGGCATATGATAAGGTTGGTGCAAAAGTGACTTTTTGTTTAAATGGTGTCGGTTTTTGGTCGATTTTGGGTACTATTAAGCTAAATATGTGGTCGATTTAGGCATTAAATGAGTTTGTTGCAAAAGTGATTTTTTGTTAAAATGGTTTCGGTTTTCGGTCGATTTACGGTAGAAATAATCTAAATATAAGGTCGATTTAGGCATAAGATAAGGTTGGTGAAAAAGTGACTATTTGAATAAATGGTGTCGGTTTTTGGTCGATTTTGGGTACAATTAAGCTAAATATGTGGTCGATTTAAGCATAAAATGAGTTTGGTGCAAAAGTGTTTTTTTCTCTAAATGTTGTCGGTTTATGGTCGATTTTGGGTAAAAAAAACTAAATATGTGGACGATTTAGGCATAAGATAAGGTTGGTGCAAAAGTGACTTTTTGTTTAAATGGTGTCGGTTTTTGGTCGATTTTGGGTACAATTAAGCTAAATATGTAGTCGATTAGGCATTAAATGAGTTTGGTGCAAAAGTGTTTTTTTGTCTAAATAATGTCGGTTTATGGTCGATTTTGGGTAGAAAAAACTAAATATGTGGACGATTTAGGCATAAGATGAGGTTGGTGCAAAAGTGATTTTTTGTTAAAATTGTGTCGGTTTTTGGTCAGTTTTGGGTAGAAATAAGCTAAATATGTGGTCGATTTAGGCATAAAATGAATTTGGTGCAAAATTGATTTTTTGTTAAAATGGTTTCGGTTTTTGGTCCATTTTTGGTCAAAATAAGCTATATATGTGGTCGAGTTAGGCATAACATGAGGTTGGTGCAAAAGTGATTTTTTGTTTAAATGGTGCCGGTTTTCGATCGATTTTGGGTAGAAATAATCTATACATAAGTTCGATTTAGGCATAAAATGAGTTTGGTACAAAAGTGAGTTTTTGATAAAATGGTTTCAGTTTTTGGTCGATTTATGGTAAAAATAATCTAAATATAAGGTCGAATTAAATATAATGAGTTTGGTGCAAAAGTGATTTTTTGTTAAAATAGTGTAGGTTTTTGGTCGATTTTGGGTTTAATTAAGATAAGTTTTCTGCCAGCGGAGAATCGTAGTTCGTCAGCGGAGATAAATTATCTGCCAGCGGAGATAAGATGTCTGTCAGCGGAGAAAAGTTTTCCGGCAGCGGATATAAATTTCCCGCCACCGGAGATAAGCTTTCCGCCAGCGGCGAAAAGTATTTTGTCAGCAGAGATAAGTTGTCCGGCAGGGGATATAAATTTCCCTCTCTGGACATAAGGTTTCTGTCAGCGGAGAAACGTAGTTCGTCAGCGGAGATAAATTATCTGCCAGCGGAGATATATTATCTGCCATCGGAGATAAGATGTCTGTCAGCGGAGAAAAGTTTTCCGCCAGCGGATATAAATTTCCCGCCACCGGAGATAAGCTTTCCGCCAGTGGAGAGACGTATTTTGTCAGCAGAGATAAGTTTTCCGTCAGGGGATATACATTTCCCGCCGCCGAAGATAAGTTTTCTACCAGCGGAGAAATGTAGTTCGTCAGCGGAGATAAGTTGTCCGGCAGGGGATATAAATTCCCCCTCTGGAGAAAAGTTTTCCACCAGCGGATATAAATTTTCCGCCACCGGAGATAAGTTTTCCGCCAGCGGAGAGATCTATTTTGTCAGCAGAGATAAGTTGTCCGGGAGCGGAGATAAGATGTCTGTCAGCGGAGAAAAGTTTTCCGCCAGCGGATATAAATTTCCCGCCACCGCAGATAAGCTTTCCGCCAGTGGAGAGACGTATTTTGTCAGCAGAGATAAGTTTTCCGTCAGGGGATATAAATTTCCCGCCGCCGAAGATAAGTTTTCTGCCAGCGGAGAAACGTAGTTCGTCAGCGGAGATAAGTTGTCCGGCAGGGGATATAAATTCCCCCTCTGGAGAAAAGTTTTCCACCAGCGGATATAAATTTTCCGCCACCGGAGATAAGTTTTCCGCCAGCGGAGAGATCTATTTTGTCAGCAGAGATAAGTTGTCCGGGAGCGGAGATAAGATGTCTGTCAGCGGAGAAAAGTTTTCCGCCAGCGGATATAAATTTCCCGCCACCGCAGATAAGCTTTCCGCCAGTGGAGAGACGTATTTTGTCAGCAGAGATAAGTTTTCCGTCAGGGGATATAAATTTCCCGCCGCCGAAGATAAGTTTTCTGCCAGCGGAGAAACGTAGTTCGTCAGCGGAGATAAGTTGTCCGGCAGGGGATATAAATTCCCCCTCTGGAGAAAAGTTTTCCACCAGCGGATATAAATTTTCCGCCACCGGAGATAAGTTTTCCGCCAGCGGAGAGATCTATTTTGTCAGCAGAGATAAGTTGTCCGGGAGCGGAGATAAGATGTCTGTCAGCGGAGAAAAGTTTTCCGCCAGCGGATATAAATTTCCCTCCACCGGAGATAAGCTTTCCGCCAGCGGCGAGAAGTATTTTGTCAGCAGAGATAAGTTGTCCGGCAGGGGATATAAATTTCCCTCTCTGGACATAAGTTTTCTGCTGACAAAATACTTCTCGCCGCTGGCGGAAAGCTTATCTCCGGTGGCGGGAAATTTATATCCGCTGCCGGAAAACTTTTCTCCGCTGACAGACATCTTATCTCCACTGGCAGATAATTTATCTCCGCTGACGAACAACGATTCTCCGCTAGCAGAAAACTTATCTGCGGTGGCGGGAAATTTATATCCCCTGCCGGACAATTTATCCCCGCTGACGAATTTCGTTTCTCCGCCGGCAAAAAAATTATCTCCGCTGGCAGAAAATTTACTTCCGGCGGCGGAGAATTTATATCCCCTGCCGGACATCTTATCTCCGCTGACAAAATACATCTCTCCGCTGGCGGAAAACTTATCTGCGGTGGCGGGAAATTTATATCCGCTGGCGGAAAACTTTTCTCCGCTGACAGACATCTTATCTCCGCTCCCGGACAACTTATCTCTGCTGACAAAATAGATCTCTACGCTGGCGGAAAACTTATCTCCGGTGGCGGAAAATTTATATCCGCTGGTGGAAAACTTTTCTCCAGAGGGGGAATTTATATCCCCTGCCGGACAACTTATCTCCGCTGACGAACTACGTTTCTCCGCTGGCAGAAAACTTATCTTCGGCGGCGGGAAATTTATATCCCCTGACGGAAAACTTATCTCTGCTGACAAAATACGTCTCTCCACTGGCGGAAAGCTTATCTCCGGTGGAGGGAAATTTATATCCGCTGGCGGAAAACTTTTCTCCGCTGACAGACATCTTATCTCCGCTCCCGGACAACTTATCTCTGCTGACAAAATAGATCTCTCCGCTGGCGGAAAACTTATCTCCGGTGGCGGAAAATTTATATCCGCTGGTGGAAAACTTTTCTCCAGAGGGGGAATTTGTATCCCCTGCCGGACAACTTATCTCCGCTGACGAACTACGTTTCTCCGCTGGCAGAAAACTTATCTTCGGCGGCGGGAAATTTATATCCCCTGACGGAAAACTTATCTCTGCTGACAAAATACGTCTCTCCACTGGCGGAAAGCTTATCTGCGGTGGCGGGAAATTTATATCCGCTGGCGGAAAACTTTTCTCCGCTGACAGACATCTTATCTCCGCTCCCGGACAACTTATCTCTGCTGACAAAATAGATCTCTCCGCTGGCGGAAAACTTATCTCCGGTGGCGGAAAATTTATATCCGCTGGTGGAAAACTTTTCTCCAGAGGGGAATTTATATCCCCTGCCGGACAACTTATCTCCGCTGACGAACTACATTTCTCCGCTGGTAGAAAACTTATCTTCGGCGGCGGGAAATGTATATCCCCTGACGGAAAACTTATCTCTGCTGACAAAATACGTCTCTCCACTGGCGGAAAGCTTATCTCCGGTGGCGGGAAATTTATATCCGCTGGCGGAAAACTTTTCTCCGCTGACAGACATCTTATCTCCGATGGCAGATAATATATCTCCGCTGGCAGATAATTTATCTCCGCTGACGAACTACGTTTCTCCGCTGGCAGAAACCTTATGTCCAGAGAGGGAAATTTATATCCCCTGCCGGACAACTTATCTCTGCTGACAAAATACTTTTCGCCGCTGGCGGAAAGCTTATCTCCGGTGGCGGGAAATTTATATCCGCTGCCGGAAAACTTTTCTCCGCTGACAGACATCTTATCTCCGCTGGCAGATAATTTATCTCCGCTGACGAACTACGATTCTCCGCTGGCAGAAAACTTATCTTAATTAAACCCAAAATCGACCAAAAACCTACACTATTTTAACAAAAAATCACTTTTGCACCAAACTCATTATATTTAATTCGACCTTATATTTAGATTATTTTTACCATAAATCGACCAAAAACTGAAACCATTTTATCAAAAACTCACTTTTGTACCAAACTCATTTTATGCCTAAATCGAACTTATGTATAGATTATTTCTACCCAAAATCGATCGAAAACCGGCACCATTTAAACAAAAAATCACTTTTGCACCAACCTCATGTTATGCCTAACTCGACCACATATATAGCTTATTTTGACCAAAAATGGACCAAAAACCGAAACCATTTTAACAAAAAATCAATTTTGCACCAAATTCATTTTATGCCTAAATCGACCACATATTTAGCTTATTTCTACCCAAAACTGACCAAAAACCGACACAATTTTAACAAAAAATCACTTTTGCACCAACCTCATCTTATGCCTAAATCGTCCACATATTTAGTTTTTTCTACCCAAAATCGACCATAAACCGACATTATTTAGACAAAAAAACACTTTTGCACCAAACTCATTTAATGCCTAAATCGACTACATATTTAGCTTAATTGTACCCAAAATCGACCAAAAACCGACACCATTTAAACAAAAAGTCACTTTTGCACCAACCTTATCTTATGCCTAAATCGTCCACATATTTAGTTTTTTTTACCCAAAATCGACCATAAACCGACAACATTTAGAGAAAAAAACACTTTTGCACCAAACTCATTTTATGCTTAAATCGACCACATATTTAGCTTAATTGTACCCAAAATCGACCAAAAACCGACACCATTTTAACAAAAAGTCACTTTTGCACCAACCTTATCTTATGCCTAAATCGTCCACATATTTAGATTATTTCTACCGTAAATCGACCGAAAACCGAAACCATTTTAACAAAAAATCACTTTTGCAACAAACTCATTTAATGCCTAAATCGACCACATATTTAGCTTAATAGTACCCAAAATCGACCAAAAACCGACACCATTTAAACAAAAAGTCACTTTTGCACCAACCTTATCATATGCCTAAATCGACCTTATATTTAGATTATTTCTACCGTAAATCGACCGAAAACCGAAACCATTTTAACAAAAAATCACTTTTGCAACAAACTCATTTAATGCCTCAATCGACCACATATTTAGCTTAATAGTACCCAAAATCGACCAAAAACCGACACCATTTAAACAAAAAGTCACTTTTGCACCAACCTTATCTTATGCCTAAATCGTCCACATATTTAGTTTTTTTTACCCAAAATCGACCATAAACCGACATTATTTAGACAAAAAATCACTTTTGCACCAACCCCATCTTATGCCTAAATCGACCACATATTTAGTTTTTTTTTACCCAAAATCGACCATAAACCGACAACATTTAGAGAAAAAAACACTTTTGCACCAAACTCATTTTATGCTTAAATCGACCACATATTTAGCTTAATTGTACCCAAAATCGACCAAAAACCGACACCATTTATTCAAAAAGTCACTTTTGCACTAACCTTATCTTATGCCTAAATCGACCTTATATTTAGATTATTTCTACCGTAAATCGACCAAAAACCGAAACCATTTTAACAAAAAATTTCTTTTGCAACAAACTCATTTAATGCCTAAATCGACCACATATTAAGCTTAATTGTACCCAAAATCGACCAAAAACCGAAACCATTTTAACAAAAAATCAATTTTGCACCAAACTCATCTTATGCCTACATCGACCACATTTTAGCCTATTTTGACCAAAAATGCACCAAAATCCTACACCATTTAAACAAAAAGTCACTTTTGCACCAACCTAATCTTATGCCTAAATCAACCTTATATTTAGATTATTTCTGCCGTAAATCGACCAAAAACCGAAATCATTTTAACAAAAAATCACTTTTGCAACAAACTCATTTAATGCCTAAATCGACCACATATTTAGCTTAATAGTACCCAAAATCGACCAAAAACCGAAACCATTTTCACAAAAAATCAATTTTGCACCAAACTCATCTTATGCCTACATCGACCACATTTTAGCCTATTTTGACCAAAAATGGACCAAAAACCTACACCATTTAAACAAAAAGTCACTTTTGCACCAACCTTATCTTATGCCTAAATCGACCTTATATTTAGATTATTTCTACCGTAAATCGACCAAAAACCGAAACCATTTTAACAAAAAATCACTTTTGCAACAAACTCATTTAATGCCTAAATCGACCACATATTTAGCTTAATTGTACCCAAAATCGACCAAAAACCGACACCATTTAAACAAAAAGTCAGCGGAGATAAGATGTCCGGCAGGGGATATAAATTCTCCGCCGCCGGAAGTAAATTTTCTGCCAGCGGAGATAATTTTTTTGCCGGCGGAGAAACGAAATTCGTCAGCGGGGATAAATTGTCCGGCAGGGGATATAAATTTCCCGCCACCGCAGATAAGTTTTCTGCCAGCGGAGAATCGTTGTTCGTCAGCGGAGATAAATTATCTGCCAGTGGAGATAAGATGTCTGTCAGCGGAGAAAAGTTTTCCGGCAGCGGATATAAATTTCCCGCCACCGGAGATAAGCTTTCCGCCAGCGGCGAGAAGTATTTTGTCAGCAGAGATAAGTTGTCCGGCAGGGGATATAAATTTCCCTCTCTGGACATAAGTTTTCTGCCAGCGGAGAAACGTAGTTCGTCAGCGGAGATAAATTATCTGCCAGCGGAGATATATTATCTGCCATCGGAGATAAGATGTCTGTCAGCGGAGAAAAGTTTTCCGCCAGCGGATATAAATTTCCCGCCATCGGAGATAAGCTTTCCGCCAGTGGAGAGACGTATTTTGTCAGCAGAGATAAGTTTTGCGGCAGGGGATGTAGATTTCCCGCCGCCGAAGAAAAGTTTTCTGCCAGCGGAGAAACGTAGTTCGTCAGCGGAGATAAGTTGTCCGGCAGGGTATATAAATTCCCCCTCTGGAGAAAAGTTTTCCACCAGCGGATATAAATTTTCCGCCACCGGAGATAAGTTTTCCGCCAGCGGAGAGATGTATTTTGTCAGCAGAGATAAGTTGTCCGGGAGCGGAGATAAGATGTCTGTCAGCGGAGAAAAGTTTCCCGCCAGCGGATATAAATTTCCCGCCAACGCAGATAAGTTTTCCGCCAGCGGAGAGATGTATTTTGTCAGCAGAGATCAGATGTCCGGCAAGGGTTTATGAATTCCTCGCCGCCGGAGGTAAATGTTCTGCCAGCGGAGATAAGTTTTCTGCCGGCGGAGAAACGTTGTTCGTCAGCGGGGATAAATTGTCCGCCAGCGGAATTAAATTTCCCGCCACCGCAGATAAGTTTTCCGCCAGCGGAGACATGTGTTTTGTCAGCAGAGATAAGATGTCCGGCAGGGGATATAAATTCCTCGCCGCCGGAAGTAAATGTTCTGCCAGCGGAGAATCGTAGTTCGTCAGCGGAGATAAATTGCCTGCCAGCGGAGATAAAATGTCCGCAAGCGGTTATAAATTTCCCGCCACCGGAGATAAGTTTTCCGCCAGCGGACAGACGTATTTTGTCAGCAGAGATAAGTTGTCCGGCAGCGGAGATAAGATGTCTGTCAGCGGAGAAAAGTTTTCCGCCAGCGGATATAAATTTCCCGCCACCGTAGATAAGTGTTCCGCCAGCGGAGAGATGTATTTTTTCAGCAGAGATAAGATGTCCGGCAGGGGATATAAATTTCCCGCCGCCGAAGATAAGTTTTTTGCCAGCGGAGAAACGTAGTTCGTCAGCGGAGATAAGTTGTCCGGCAGGCGCTATAAATTTCCCCCTCTGGAGAAAAGTTTTCCACCAGCGGATATAAATTTCCCGCCACCGGAGATAAGTTTTCCGCCAGCGGACAGACGTATTTTGTCAGCAGAGTTAAGTTGTCCGGCAGCGGAGATAAAATGTCTGTCAGCGGAGAAAAGTTTTCCGCCAGCGGATATAAATTTCCCGGCACCGTAGATAAGTGTTCCGCCAGCGGAGAGATGTATTTTTTCAGCAGAGATAAGATGTCCGGCAGGGGATATAAATTTCCCGCCGCCGGAGGTTAATTTTCTGCCAGCGGAGAAACGTAGTTCGTCAGCGGAGACACGTAGTTCGTCAGCGGGAATAAATTGTCCGCCAGCGGAGATAAGTTGTGCGCCGCCGGAGATACGTATTCTGCCAGCGGAGAGACGTATTTCGTCAGCAGAGATAAGTTGTCCGGCAGGGGATATAAATTTCCCGCCGCCGGAGATGAGTTTTCTGCCAGCGAAGAAACGTAGTTCGTCAGCGGAGATAAGTTGTCCGGCAGGGGATATAAATTCCTCGCCGCCGGAAGTAAATGTTCTGCCAGTGGAGACAACTTTTCTGCCGGCGAAGAAACGTAATTCGTCAGCGGGTACAAATTGTCCGCCAGCAGATATAAATTTCCCGCCACCGTAGATAAGTTATCCGCCAGCGGAGAGATGTATTTTGTCAGCAGAGATAAGTTGTCCGGCTGTGGAAATAAGATGTCTGTCAGCGGAGAAAAGTTTTCCGCCAGCGGATATAAATTTCCCGCCACCGCAGATAAGTTTTCCGCCAGTGGAGAGATGTATTTTGTCAGCAGAGATAAGATGTCCGGCAGGGGATATAAATTCCTCGCCAACGGAAGTAAATGTTCTGCCAGCGGAGATTAGTTTTCCGCCGGCGGAGAAACGTATTTCGTCAGCGGGGATGAATTTTCCGGCAGGGGATATAAATTTCCCCCGCGGGCGATAAGTGTTCCGCCAGAGGAGAGATGTATTTCGTCAGCAGATATAATCTGTCCGGCAGGGGATATAAATTTCCCCCTCTGGAGATAAGTTTTCTGTCAACGGAAAAACGTAGTTCGTCAGCGGAGATAAATTTTCTGCCAGCGGAGATAAGATGTCTGTCAGTGGAGAAAAGTTTTCCGCCACCGGAAATAAATTTCCCGCCAATGGAGTTTCGCCAGCGGAGAGACGTATTTCTTCAGCACAGATAAGTTGTCGGGCAAGGGATATAGATTTCCCGCCACCGGAAATAAGTTTTCCGCCAGCGGAGAGACATATTTCGTCAGCAGAGATAAGCTGTCCGACAGGGGATATCAATTTCCCCCTCTGGGGATAAGTTTTCTGACAGCGGAGAGACGTAGTTCATCAGCGGAGATAAATTATCTGCCAGCGGAGATAAGATGTCTGTCAGCGGAGAAAAGTTTTCTGCCAGCGGATATAAATTTCCCGCCATCGGAGATAAGCTTTCCGCCAGCGGAGAGACGTATTTTGTCAGCAGAGATAAATTGTCCGGCAGTGGAAATAAGGTGTCTGTCAGCGGAGAAAAGTTTTCCGCCAGCGGATATCAATTTCCCGCCACCGCAGATAAGTTTTCCGCCAGCGGAGAGATGTATTTTGTCAGCAGTGATAAGATGTCCGGCAGGGGATATAAATTCCTCGCCGCCGGAAGTAAATGTTCTGCCAGCGGAGATTAGTTTTCTGCCGGCGGAGAAACGAAATTCGTCAGCGGGGATAAATTGTCCGGCAGGGGATATAAATGTCCCGCCGCCGGAGATACGTTTTCTGCCGGCGGAGAGATATATTTTGTCAGCAGAGATAAGATGTCCGGCAGGGGATATAAATTCTTCGCCGCAGGAAGTAAATTTTCTGCCAGCGGAGATTAGTTTTCTGCCGGCGGAGAAACGAAATTCGTCAGCAGAGATAAGTTGTCCGGCGGGGGATATAGATTTCCCGCCACCGGAAATAAGTTTTTCGGCAGAGGAGAGACGTATTTCGTCAGCAGAGATAATCTGTCCGGCAGGTGATATAAATTTCCCCCTCTGGAGATACGTTTTCTGCCAGCGGAGAAACGTAGTTCGTCAGCGGAGATAAATTATCTGCCAGCGGAGATAAGATGTCTTTCAGTTTAGAAAAGTTTTCCGCCACCGGATATAAATTTCCCGCTACCGGAGTTTCGCCAGCGGAGAGACGTATTTCGTCAGCACAGATAAGGTGTCCGGCAAGGGATATAGATTTCCCGCCACCGGAAAAAAGTTTTCCGCCAGCGGAGAGCTATATTTCGTCAGCAGAAATAAGCTATCCGGCAGGGGATATAAACTTTTCTGCCAGCGGAGATAAGTTTCTGCCGGTGGAGGAACGTAGTTCGACAGCGGGTATAAAATGTCCGCCAGCAGATATAAATTTCCCGCCACCGCAGATAAGTTTTCCGCCAGCGGAGAGATATATTTTGTCAGCAGAGATAAGATGTCCTGCAGGGGATATAAATTCTTCGCCGCAGGAAGTAAATTTTCTGCCAGCGGAGATAAGCTTTCTGCCGGCGGAGAAACGTAGTTCGTCAGCGGAGATAAGTTGTCCGGCAAGGGATATAAATTAAACCCTCTGGAGAAAATTTTTTCGCCGGCGGATATAAATTTCCCGCCCCCGGAGACAAGTTTTCCGCCAGCGGAGAGACGTATTTTGTCAGCAGAGATAAGATGTCCGGCAGGGGATATAAATTCCTCGCCGCCGGAAGTAAATGTTTTTCCAGCGGAGATAAGTTTTCTGCCGGCGGAGAAACGTAATTCGACAGCGGTTATAAATTGTCCGCCAGCAGATATAAATTTCCCGCCACCGCAGATAAGTTTTCCGCCAGCGGAGAGATGTATTTTGTCAGCAGAAATAAGATGTCCGGCAGGGGATATAAATTCTTCGCCGCCGGAAGTAAATGTTCTGCCAGCGGAGATAAGTTTTCTGCCGGCGGAGAAACGTAGTTCGTCAGCGGAGACAAGTTGTCCGGCAGGGGATATAAATTTCCCCCTCTGGAGAAAAGTTTTCCGCCAGCGGATATAAATTTTCCGCCACCGCACATGAGATTTCCGCCAGCGGAGAGTTGTATTTTGTCAGCAGAGATAAGATGTCCGGCAGGGGAGATTTTCCCACAGCGGATATAAATTTTCCGCCACTGGAGATAAGCTTTCCGCCAGTGGAGAGACATATTTCGTCAGCAGAGATAAGTTGTCCGCCAGCGGATATACATTTCCCGCCACCGCAGATATGTTTTCCACCAGCGGAGAGACGTATTTTGTCAGCAGAGATAAGTTGTCCGGCAGCGGAGATAAGATGTCTGTCAGCGGAGGTAAGTTTTCCGCCAGCGGATATAAATTTCCTGCCACCGGAGATAAGTTTTCCGCCAGCAGAGAGACGTATTTGGTCAGGAGAGATAAGTTGTCCGGCAGGGGATATAAATTTACCGCCGCCGGAGATAAGTTTTCTGCCAGCGGAGAATCGTAGTTCAACAGCGGAGATAAATATGTGGTCGATTTAGGCATAAAATGAGTTTGGTGCAAAAGTGTTTTTTTGTCTAAATAATGTCGGTTTATGGTCGATTTTGGGTAAAAAAAACTAAATATGTGGACGATTTAGGCATAAGATTAGGTTGGTGCAAAAGTGATTTTTGTTAAAATTGTGTCGGTTTTTGGTCAGTTTTAGGTAGAAATAAGCTAAATATGTGGTCGATTTAGGCTTAAAATGAGTTTGGTGCAAAATTGATTTTTTGTTAAAATGGTTTCGGTTTTTGGTCGATTTTGGGCACAATTAAGTTAAATATGTGGTCGATTTAGGCATAAAATGAGTTTGGTGCAAACGTGTTTTTTTGTCTAAATGTTGTCGGTTTATCGTCGATTTTGGGTAAAAAAAAACTAAATATGTGGACGATTTAGGCATAAGATGAGGTTGGTGCAAAAGTGATTTTTTGTTAAAATTGTGTCGGTTTTTGGTCGATTTTGGGTACTATTAAACTAAATATGTGGTCGATTTAGGCATTAAATGAGTTTGTTGCAAAAGTGATTTTTTGTTAAAATGGTTTCGGTTTTTGGTCGATTTACGGTAGAAATAATCTAAATATAAGGTCAATTAAGTCATAAGATAAGGTTGGTGAAAAAATGACTTTTTGAATAAATGGTGTCGGTTTTTGGTCGCTTTTGGGTACAATTAAGCTAAATATGTGGTCGATTTAGGCATAAAATAGTTTGGTGCAAAAGTGTTTTTTTTCTCTAAATGTTGTCGGTTTATGGTCGATTTTGGGTAAAAAAAAACTAAATATGTGGACGATTTAGGCATAAGATGAGGTTGGTGCAAAAGTGATTTTTTGTTAAAATTGTGTCGGTTTTTGGTCAGTTTCGGGTAGAAATAAGCTAAATATGTGGTTCTGCGAACTAGAACTATGAGAGAACGAGTGATCGGAACTGGGGTTCAATGAGCACTTTTGGGGCGGTATCGACAAGACGAGGAGCTTGAAAAGAATTAAGTAAAAATAAAATCATAAAAAGCACGAAACATCCGTGGACCTTTTGCGCCAATAACTTCAGAAGTGGGATCTTAGCCCTTTAAAGTATCTGCCTACATAAGTATTTGTCTACTGGCATCCCCGACAACGAGTATTTTCCACATTTTATAAATGGCCGAGGAAACCATGGCAAACATTGACAAAGAAAAAATTGTAGAGTGGTTGCTGGAGAAGGAGATCATTTTTCCAGCCAGCGCAACACTAGGGCAACTTCGTAAGCTTGCCATAAGTGGTGGAATGGACGAAGTTTCTGAAAGTCCGGTGAATAAATCGGATATTGAATCGGATGGAAAAGTGTCTGAAAATGAGCAGATCGACGATATGAAAGAAGAAGAATTACTTGACGCCGCAATAAGGGGGGCTGAGAAAAAGAAGAAACTGGCTGCCTTAATGGTAATGGACAACTATATGACCGATGACATCCGAATGGTCAAGCAACTTATTGCTCCTTTTTCTGCCAGTGAAAATGATGAAGCCTCTGAATGGGTCTTGAATTTTGAACGGATTTGCGGAGGCGTGAACGAAAGCAGCAATTTTACGCTTCGTTGTGTGCGCATGTTGATGAAGGCGGGAACAGAGGCGGACTTGTTCATGCGTGTCGACAAATCAAAGACTTACGACGAGTTTAAGGGAACCTTCCTAAAAACTTTTGGCCGCAGCAATTCAACTGCCGACGTGGTACTTCTGTTGAAGGAAACCTTTTTCAACCCGGAGAAAAACTCCGTAATGGGATATATTCTTCGCATGGAAGAAATTGCTATGCGTGCCGACATCGAAGAGAAATTGACAGTGCAGTTCATCATTGATGATTTTCGTGATCGATCTTCCAGTATCGCCTTATTATATTCAGCGTCGACCATCGGAAAACTTAAGGAGCTGGCTCGACAATACGAGGCTTTGAGGAAGAGTAACCAGGCAAATTTTAAGCGCACTGGGATGACCGCTTCCGGAAATGACCGGAGCCAGGTGCGCTGCTATAATTGTTCAGCACATGGCCATTATGCTTCATCGTGTCCCGCACCTAAGCGGGAGAAGGGATCGTGTTTCCAGTGTGGATCCATGCAGCACCAGGTGAAGGATTGCCAACAGAAGCCTATGCCAACCCAGCGATCCGTGGGTACAGCCAGCAACCCGCCAATGGACGACAGAGAGGAGAACAATATTTTTGTTTCTATTGTTAATCAGGTAGGGGTATATTTTTACACTGATATAAAACGCAGGTATCAAATTAAATTTCTTTCTGGCATGTTGGACACCGGTAGCGCTATTAATTTGATGCAGCGCTCGGCGATAACTTATGAAAATTTTGATGGTGTACTAAGACCGACAGAGTATTTTGGAGTTAACGGTTCGAGAATAAGCATTTTTGGAAAAATAATTGTCAATTTAGTTTTTCATAACATTGAAAAAGAACTTATATTTTTCGTTGTACTAAACAACTATATTTCGTGTAATGTCCTTCTGGGGCGCAGTTTCCTTGAAAATTATGGAATAAAATTAATTTTTGAAAATGAAATTGAAAATGTAAAGCGAGTTACGCAAAGCAATATGGTCTCAATTGAAAATAGAGTATTAGTAAACAGTGACTTAGATGAAAATAGAGTATTAGTGAACAGTGACTTAGATAAAAATAGAGTATTAGTGAACATTGAGAGTGACCAAATTGAAAATGTAGTATTGACAAATAGAGATAGTGAGATGATGTTATCAGATATCAATAATAATGGATAATTAAAGGATGAAAATTATGAGATTAAGATTAGTGACCAATTGAATTGTAATAACATTGACCTTTTATTGAAAGATAACGAGCAAAAGCATATGGCAAGTGAATCTTTAGAAAGAACCGACATAGATATACCGTATATATATAGTATTGAAATAACAAAAGAAGAGGACAGCTATAATATCGACCCAAAGCGAACTGATAAAAAACGTAGTAAATTCATGGAATTGATAAAACTTAACTATTCAGACTTAACTAACATACCAGCAATTGAACATAACTACGAAATGAATCTCAAACTTAAATCAGAAGAACCTGTACGCACTATTCCGAGAAGACTTTCATATCAGGAGAAAAAAGAAGTAGATACCCAAATAGATGAACTATTTAAAAAAGGCTTCATAAGAGAAAGTAAATCGCCTTACAGCTCTGCAATAGTATAAGTTAAGAAAAAATCAGGGGAAAAAAGAATGTGTGTAGATTACAAACAGCTTAATAAGATTTGCATTCGTGATGGATATCCATTGCCACTAATAGACGACTGCTTAGATTAGAAGGGAACACAATTTTTACACCTTTAGATTTGAAACACAGTTATCACCAAGTAAAAGTAACAGAGAGTTCGGTGCAGTATACAGCATTTGTCATACCTAGCGGACAATATGAATACACAAGAATGCCTTTTGGACTTATGAATGCACCAGCAGTATTTATGAGATTTATTAATTTCATTTTACAACCATTAATTCGCGAGGGTAATGTAGTAGTTTATATGGACGATATCGCTATAGGTTCCAAGTCGTTGAACGAACATCTTATAACAGTAGGTAGAGTTTTAAGAATTCTCGCAGAATATCGACTAGAAATTAAGGTTAGTAAATGTCAATTTGGTAATGAAAGTATTGAGTTCTTGGGATATACCCTTTCTGGTAAAGGAATAAGCCCAAACTGTGAACACACAGCAACCATTAAGCATCTGCCATTGCCAAAAGATCGCCATGAAATGCAAAAGGTTTTGGGATTATTCTCTTATTTTAGGCGTTTCATCCCTGCTTACTCAAAAATAGCAAAGAACTTACAAAACCTGGAACTAAGTTTGAGCTTCAAGACAAATGCATACAAATTTTTGAATATCTTCGAGAAAAACTGATTTCGTCACCAGTATTAGCTCTGTATAATCCAAATCGAGAAACAGAATTGCATTGTGATGCAAGTAGTGAAGGCTTTGGTGGAATTTTGTTGCAGAAACAAGATGACAATAAGTTTCACCCAACAGCATATTTTTCACAGAGAGCGACAAAACTAGAGGCAAGATACGAAAGTTTCAAACTGGAAACGTTAGCTGTGATCTATTCATTGAGGAAATTTCGAATTTATTTAGAAGGGATTCCGTTTAGAATTATAACAGATTGTAACTCAGTAGTTTTATGTTTAGGAAAGGGACGTCTTCATTCAAATATCGCCAGATGGGCCATAGAGCTAGCAAATTATAATTACACTTTAAAACATCGTAGTGGAAAATATATGTCCCAGTTGGACACCTTAAGTAGATATCCTTCAGCGCTTAATCAAGATTTTGAATATGAACCAATAGTGACAATTCATGAAATTGATAACAAAGACCGAATAGTTTCCGTGATTGAGTCCGACATTAATCTTCAGCTTCAGATAACACAAAACAGGGACAACCATATAGGAAAATTAAAAGAACAATTGGAGCATGGACCTGTTAAGAAATTTTCATTGAGCGACGGAATTGTTTATAAAATAGGTGAGAACGACGTTGAGCTGTTTTATGTCCCAGCTGAAATGGAAACGCAAATAATCAGAAGAGTGCACGAAAACTTATGTCACTTAGGAACCGACAAATGTATGAAAGAAATCTTAAGACATTATTGGTTCCCGAATATGAGATCTAAAATCGATTTGTTTATAGGAAATTGTTTAAATTGTATCATGTTTTAAGTCCCCACACATGCGAATAATCGAACACTTCACAATATTCCTAAGCGACCAATCCCATTCGACACCTTACACGTAGACCATTTTGGACCACTTCCCGCTGTTATATCAAAGAAGAAGCATGTATTAGTTATCATTGACGCCTTTACGAAATTTGTAAAATTGTTTTCTGTAAATACGACAAGCACTAAAGAAGTCAACACATGTTTTTCAAAGTATTTTCAATTTTATAGTCGTCCACGTAGAATTATCAGCGATAGAGGAACGTGTTTTACATCATTAGAATTTAGTAAATTTTTGCTAGAAAATAATATAGAACACGTGAAAGTGGCATCTGCTTCACCCCAAGCGAATGGTCAGGTAGAACGGGTTAACAGAACTATGAAAGCTATGCTCGCCAAAATAACTGAGCCAATAAATCACGAAGATTGGAGCAAACTTTTAATAAAGGCTGAATATGCAATTAATAACTCAGTCCATTCGACCACGAAAGAATTGCCTTCAGTGTTGTTATTCGGAGTCCAACAGAGGGGTTGTAATATTGACGCGTTAACAGAATACTTAGATGATAAACAAGACCGAACTCAAAGCAATTTAGAATCAGTACGTAAGAAATCTTTGGATAAAATCGAGCATTGTCAGCAGAAGAGAAAAGAATGTGTGTAGATTACAAACAGCTTAATAAGATTTGCATTCGTGATGGATATCCATTGCCACTAATAGACGACTGCTTAGATTAGAAGGGAACACAATTTTTACACCTTTAGATTTGAAACACAGTTATCACCAAGTAAAAGTAGCAGAGAGTTCGGTGCAGTATACAGCATTTGTCATACCTAGCGGACAATATGAATACACAAGAATGCCTTTTGGACTTATGAATGCACCAGCAGTATTTATGAGATTTATTAATTTCATTTTACAACCATTAATTCGCGAGGGTAATGTAGTAGTTTATATGGACGATATCGCTATAGGTTCCAAGTCGTTGAACGAACATCTTATAACAGTAGGTAGAGTTTTAAGAATTCTCGCAGAATATCGACTAGAAATTAAGGTTAGTAAATGTCAATTTGGTTATGAAAGTATTGAGTTCTTGGGATATACCCTTTCTGGTAAAGGAATAAGCCCAAACTGTGAACACACAGCAACCATTAAGCATCTGCCATTGCCAAAAGATCGCCATGAAATGCAAAAGGTTTTGGGATTATTCTCTTATTTTAGGCGTTTCATCCCTGCTTACTCAAAAATAGCAAAGAACTTACAAAACCTGGAACTAAGTTTGAGCTTCAAGACAAATGCATACAAATTTTTGAATATCTTCGAGAAAAACTGATTTCGTCACCAGTATTAGCTCTGTATAATCCAAATCGAGAAACAGAATTGCATTGTGATGCAAGTAGTGAAGGCTTTGGTGGAATTTTGTTGCAGAAACAAGATGACAATAAGTTTCACCCAACAGCATATTTTTCACAGAGAGCGACAAAACTAGAGGCAAGATACGAAAGTTTCAAACTGGAAACGTTAGCTGTGATCTATTCATTGAGGAAATTTCGAATTTATTTAGAAGGGATTCCGTTTAGAATTATAACAGATTGTAACTCAGTAGTTTTATGTTTAGGAAAGGGACGTCTTCATTCAAATATCGCCAGATGGGCCATAGAGCTAGCAAATTATAATTACACTTTAAAACATCGTAGTGGAAAATATATGTCCCAGTTGGACACCTTAAGTAGATATCCTTCAGCGCTTAATCAAGATTTTGAATATGAACCAATAGTGACAATTCATGAAATTGATAACAAAGACCGAATAGTTTCCGTGATTGAGTCCGACATTAATCTTCAGCTTCAGATAACACAAAACAGGGACAACCATATAGGAAAATTAAAAGAACAATTGGAGCATGGACCTGTTAAGAAATTTTCATTGAGCGACGGAATTGTTTATAAAATAGGTGAGAACGACGTTGAGCTGTTTTATGTCCCAGCTGAAATGGAAACGCAAATAATCAGAAGAGTGCACGAAAACTTATGTCACTTAGGAACCGACAAATGTATGAAAGAAATCTTAAGACATTATTGGTTCCCGAATATGAGATCTAAAATCGATTTGTTTATAGGAAATTGTTTAAATTGTATCATGTTTTAAGTCCCCACACATGCGAATAATCGAACACTTCACAATATTCCTAAGCGACCAATCCCATTCGACACCTTACACGTAGACCATTTTGGACCACTTCCCGCTGTTATATCAAAGAAGAAGCATGTATTAGTTATCATTGACGCCTTTACGAAATTTGTAAAATTGTTTTCTGTAAATACGACAAGCACTAAAGAAGTCAACACATGTTTTTCAAAGTATTTTCAATTTTATAGTCGTCCACGTAGAATTATCAGCGATAGAGGAACGTGTTTTACATCATTAGAATTTAGTAAATTTTTGCTAGAAAATAATATAGAACACGTGAAAGTGGCATCTGCTTCACCCCAAGCGAATGGTCAGGTAGAACGGGTTAACAGAACTATGAAAGCTATGCTCGCCAAAATAACTGAGCCAATAAATCACGAAGATTGGAGCAAACTTTTAATAAAGGCTGAATATGCAATTAATAACTCAGTCCATTCGACCACGAAAGAATTGCCTTCAGTGTTGTTATTCGGAGTCCAACAGAGGGGTTGTAATATTGACGCGTTAACAGAATACTTAGATGATAAACAAGACCGAACTCAAAGCAATTTAGAATCAGTCCGTAAGAAATCTTTGGATAAAATCGAGCATTGTCAGCAGAAGAGTGAAGAGTATTTTGAAAGGAATCACAAAAATCATATTGAGTTCTTGGAAGGCGATTTCGTTGTAATGAGAAACATTGACACCACAATAGGTACAAATAAAAAATTTGTTCCGAAGTACAGGGGTCCGTACATCATCAAAAAGGTATTGCCGAACGACAGATATGTGTTAAATGACATTGAAAACTGCCAAATAAGTCAAATCCCGTATGAGGGCATTATAGAGGCATGCCGATTAAGGAAATGGGCAGATTGGCGTAATCAGTGTGAAAGTGACTCCTACTTAAATAGTTAACAATTTATATATATACACATTAAATTAAAATTACTCTTAATTACATATTTACGATCGAGGGCGATCTAATTGTCAGGATGGCCGAGCTGTTAGATTGTTTAGTATTATAACTCTACAATTGTATTTACTATTAACGTTGTACGAAATATCGTAAGTATCGATATGAATTATCATCCGATAGTTCTAGTTCTGCGAACTAGAACTATGAGAGAACGAGTGATCGGAACTGGGGTTCAATGAGCACTTTTGGGGCGGTATCGACAAGACGAGGAGGTTGAAAAGAATTAAGTAAAAATAAAATCATAAAAAGCACGAAACATCCGTGGACCTTTTGCGCCAATAATGTGGTCGATTTAGGCATAAGATGAGGTTGGTGCAAAAGTGGTTTTTTGTTAAAACTGTGTCGGTTTTTGGTCAGTTTCGGGTAGAAATAAGCTAAATATGTGCTCGATTTAGGCATAAAATGAGTTTGGTGCAAAAGTGTTTTTATACCCGATACTCAAAATGAGTATTGGGGTATATTAGATTTGTGGTAAGAGTGGATGTGTGTAACGTCCAGAAGGAATCGTTTCCGACCCCATAAAGTATATATATTCTTGATCAGCATCAATAGCCGAGTCGATTGAGCCATGTCCGTCTGTCCGTCCGTCCGTCTGTCCGTCTGTCCGTCCAACGATGTTTTGAATCCAGACTTCTGTGATATGTCACTGCTACAAAAATATTTCAAAACTTCGCCCCGCCCACTTCCGCCCCCACAAAGGACGAAAATCTGTGGCATCCACAATTTTAAAGATATGAGAAAACCAAAAACGTAGAATTGTAGAGAATGACCATATCTTTAAGACTGCGGAATCTGAATTGGAACGTATTATTATTATAGCCAGCATCAAGAAAACAATTTCATTTATTCTCGCCCTGTCTCTCTCTAACACACACTTAGCAAAGGCGGCTTTGCTTAGAGTAAAACATTAGCGCCTAGATCTCAGAGACTACAAAAGCTAGAGCAACCAAATTTGGTATCCACACTCCTAGTATATCGGACCGAGACGAGTTTGTTTCAAAATTTCGCCACACCCCCTTCCGCCCCCGCAAAGGACGAAAATCTGGGGATATTCAAAAATCTCAGAGACTATTAAGGCTAGAGTAACCAAATTTGGTATCCGCACTCCTGTTAGATCTTACTATAAAACATGTATCTCAAAATTTCGCCCCACCCCCTTCCGCCCACACAAAGGACGAAAATCTGCTGCATCCACAATATTGCACGTTCGAGAAAACTAAAAACGCAGAATCATAGATAATGACCATATCTATCAGATTGCTGAATCTGGATCAGATCGGATCATTTTTGTAGCCAAAAGCAAGAAATCAATTTGCAGTGGCTACGCAGCGCCCGACGTCACGCTCAGACTGATTTTCTGTCTCTCTCGCACGCACTCTTTGTCGTGTCGTTTAATATTAGCGGCGTCTGCCGGAGGAGAGCCATACTGACTTAGTATCGGGTATAACCGTAGATTTGCGGTGTCCGCAGCAACTCAACGTTCCCCCTCGTTTTGTCTAAATGTTGTCGGCTTATGGTCGATTTTGGGTAAAAAAAAACTAAATATGTGGACGATTTAGGCATAAGATGAGGTTGGTGCAAAAGTAATTTTTTGTTAAAATTGTGTCGGTTTTTAGTCAGTTTCGGGTAGAAATAAGCTAAATATGTGGTCGATTTAGGCTTAAAATGAGTTTGGTGCAAATTTGATTTTTTGTTAAAATAGTGTAGGTTTTTGGTCGATTTTGGGTACTATTAAGCTAAATATGTGGTCGATTTAGGCATTAAATGAGTTTGTTGCAAAAGTGATTTTTTGTTAAAATGGTTTCGGTTTTTGGTCGATTTACGGTAGAAATAATCTAAATATAAGGTCAATTTAGTCATAAGATAAGGTTGGTGCAAAAGTGACTTTTTGTTTAAATGGTGTCGGTTTTTGGTCGCTTTTGGGTACAATTAAGCTAAATATGTGGTCGATTTAGGCATAAGATGAGTGTGGAGATAATGTTTTTTATCCCCAATCGGCCGATTTATTATTTCGAATTAAATAAAACTCGGCGCAGAAATAAAATTACGATATGTTCTTTAATGCGTGACATCCAAATTGCAAGTGTGGCTTGCCTGCCCTTTACATTGCCGCTCCGATCGCTAAGCGCAGCTTCGCTCGGCCGACGTCGGTAGGCAGACGCAAAGCGGAGATAGCGAAGAGCGAGCTGGCAGAGAGCGTTTAGCAGGGCAAGCAAGCGCAAAGCTTTAACAAACAAATGAGTGACATAGACATAAGTAACAAACAAAATAAGCGGCTGAGGGCCAAGAATTAGGTGCTATTTGGCAAGCAGCTAATCGGCTGGGTTCTGCTCCGAACATTCACCCCCCGTTGGAAGGCAAAGGCTTTCAACAGATCCATCCTGAAGGGGCAGAACCGCTATTTTTCCTACGGCCCTCTTGAAGATGCTTGCTTGGGCGCAGCTGGCGGCTACGCTGGGATGATCGTCGAACGCAGCAATCGGCGCTTCTTTACGAAGGCGGCTTGTCGTGATTACGTCTTGATCATCGGGAACCTCTGTAATTGCATAGAATGGCAGGAAATTTGGCAATGTAGAAACTGTTGAAAGTTGAATTTCATTTGGCGTGCATATGTAGGTTTTTAATATATGGAAAAGTTCGCGCTGCAGTTCCTGATTCTCCGATCGCAGTTTTTCCACTTGCACCTGGCACTCGAGCAGCTGCTTCCTGCATTGCTGCTCTAAGTTTTGGTACTCCAGCGTTGTGGGTCGAAAATCGTCAATAGAGATGCACGAGGAATTTTCAAAAGCGGTTGAAGCTGCACGCTTATTCTCCGAGCTATCAATGCTTCCTGATACTTTCCAACCAAGTTTTGTCTCCTGCAATGTTGGCAATTGGGCTGATAGTCGAATCTGTCCGACGCACATTAAATCGAAGAACAAACCAGAACCTATCAACAGATCGATACGTTGGGGCTTGGAGAAATTTGGATCAGCTAGTTTTAGATTATTCGGCATTGGCCAATCCTTTGCGTCTACGCCGAAGTTAGGCTGTCCTGGGATTGTACAACTATATGTACAGACTTGCTCGAAGGTAGAATGGAATCTCCGATTCCAGAGATGTGAACATAAGACGAGCGATGATCCAACTGCAACTGATCAGCAAGTCTAGATGTTACAAAGTTTGCCTGTGATGCAGAATCCAAAATGGCACGACATGGGATAAGTGCTCCATAACGATCTGTTACATGGACGAGGGCAGTAGGTAGCAACACGTTCTGGCTAGGCTGAGATTTCTGGATCGAGGGGGGAGGGCTAGAACACCCGCTTGCTAGAAGCACAGTCGCGGCCTCTTGCTGGATCGATTCCTCGGCCGGTGAAGAGGAAGATGAAGCACCAGTTCCCGATGGAATGTGGAGTAGCGTGTGATGTTTGGCCTGGCAATGCCTGCAAAGTCCTGACCTGCACCTCTGCAATTCATGGCCTTTGTTGAGGCAGTTCAAACACAAGCGGCTCTTCTTTGCTTCTTTGTATCGTTCAAACGCAGAGAGATTCAGGAATGCCTGACATCTAGATATGTAATGCTCGGAGGAATTGCAATGGTTACATATGGGGTTAGGATGGTCGTTACTGGAGGTGATAAGGGTGACAGGTTTGTCTTCTCCCACCTGTTGACTAGGACTTGTTGCCATGGCTAATCCCAAATTCTCCAGCATCCGACATCTCGCTTCCAAAAATGAGGCCATGCTTGAGCACCGAGGCAATCCTGACGTCGGCAAGTTCTCTTCCCATTTCTCCTTTGTTTTGTGGTCCAGTTTCGTGCCTATGATGAAGATCAGCAACCCATCCGAAATCTCCTGCGGGGTCGCCAAGGTCTGAAGTGCACGCAAGTGCGAATTGATTTTGTCGCTGAGCGCGCGCAAGCCGATAGCTGAGCCCTTCTCCACCCCTTGCAGCCCGAAAATAGCCTTGACGTGTGCCTGAAAATGTAACAGTTTGTTATCGAATCGCAACATTGGCAAATTCAACGCCTAGTCGTAATTCTCCTCAGAAAGTTCCAAGGAACGAATCGTATCCAGCGCAGCACCATCTAGACATCCACGAAGATATTGGAATTTTTCGATGATTGGTATACGATGGTCTTTGTGCACCATTGTCGAGAACATCGAGTGGAATTCTGGCCAATCCATGTAGTTCACACCGAATCGCGGAAGCTGCAACTCAGGCATTCGAGAACGGCCTATACTATTATAGGCGAACAACGACGAATTCCCCTCGAGAGTATGCCGAGCCGTTGAATTGGCAACATTTACCGTGCGAGCAGCCATCAACTACCGCGACAGCCTGGACCTAACCTTCACATAAACATTCGAAAAGTCCAGTCGGGCATCATGGGCTAACTGCAGGAAATCCAGCCTTTCAAGGCTCGTTTGAGCGGCATCGAAATCCGCATTCATTCGCTCGATTTGCTCTAAGCGAGCTTGAAGTTCTGCCTCATCTAACTCGGCAAGCTCTTCCTTGGTTAGAAAGCGATCCATGGCCTTTAGATGGCGCGCGATGGACTCGGCCTTGTGCTTGTAGAAATCTACATCACTCGGCATTGCTGCGTTCGCGACATTGGTAGGCTCAGGTGCTGCCATGTTGAGGTTTTAAAAGAGTCACTCAGCACGACCGAAAAAGACACCCTGTATACGTATAAACGTGGGAACCGAAAGCAAAGGGATTACAGCTAATGCCTTTAGCTGTGCGGCTGTGCGAGCTGTCCGATTCCGCTTTGTACTCCGCTTGTGTGTATTAGTGAGTTCGCTGCACTGCCTACCGCACTGCACTGACCGAATTGTCGCGACAGAGAAATTAATAGCCAGCAATGCGTGTATGTAGGTGTATGTAAGTGTGTTTTAGCACCGAATTGTGCTTAACCGCCGAAAATTTGCTAGGGCTAACAAATGTCGATCGCGAATGATTATTAATTGACACTGCAACTCAGAGATCACGTCGGGGTCAACAAATTTTATGTGGAGATAATGTTTTTTATCCCCAATCGGCCGACTAATTATTTCGAATTAAATAAAACTCGGCGCAGAAATAAAATTACGATATGTTCTTTAATGCGTGACATCCAAATTGCAAGTGTGGCTTGCCTGCCCTTTACATTGCCGCTCCGATCGCTAAGCGCAGCTTCGCTCGACCGACGTCGGTAGGCAGACGCAAAGCGGAGATAGCGAAGAGCGAGCTGGCAGAGAGCGTTTAGCAGGGCAAGCAAGCGCAAAGCTTTAACAAACAAATGAGTGACATAGACATAAATAACAAACAAAATAAGCGGCTGAGGGCCAAGAATTAGGTGCTATTTGGCAAGCAGCTAATCGGCTGGGTTCTGTTCCGAACAATGAGGTTGGTGCAAAAGTGATTTTTTGTTAAAATTGTGTCGGTTTTTGGTCAGTTTTGGGTAGAAATAAGCTAAATATGTGGTCGATTTAGGCTTAAAATGAGTTTGGTGCAAAATTGATTTTTTGTTAAAATGGTTTCGGTTTTTGGTCGATTTTGGGTACTATTAAGCTAAATATGTGGTCGATTTAAGCATTAAATGAGTTTGTTGCAAAAGTGATTTTTTGTCTAAATGTTGTCGGTTTATGGTCGATTTTGGGTAAAAAAAACTAAATATGTGGACGATTTAGGCATAAGATGAGGTTGGTGCAAAAGTGATTTTTTGTTAAAATTGTGTCGGTTTTTGGTCAGTTTTGGGTAGAAATAAGCTAAATATGTGGTCGATTTAGGCTTAAAATGAGTTTGGTGCAAAATTGATTTTTTGTTAAAATGGTTTCGGTTTTTGGTAGATTTTGGGTACTATTAAGCTAAATATGTGGTCGATTTAGGCATAAAATGAGTTTGGTGCAAAAGTGTTTTTTTTCTCTAAATGTTGTCGGCTTATGGTCGATTTTGGGTACAATTAAGCTAAATATGTGGTCGATTTAGGCATAAGATAAGGTTGGTGCAAAAGTGATTTTTTGTTAAAATTGTGTCGGTTTTTGGTCAGTTTTGGGTAGAAATAAGCTAAATATGTGGTCGATTTAGGCTTAAAATAAGTTTGGAGCAAAATTGATTTTTTGTTAAAATGGTTTCGGTTTTTGGTCGATTTTGGGTACAATTAAGCTAAATATGTGGTCGATTTAGGCATAAAATGAGTTTGGTGCAAAAGTGTTTTTTTGTCTAAATAATGTCGGTGTATGCTCGATTTTGGGTAGAAATAAGCTAAATATAAGGTCGAAATAAATAAAATGAGTTTGGTGCAAAAGTGATTTTTTTTTAAAATAGTGTAGGTTTTTGGTCCATTTTTGGTCAAAGTAAGCTATCGATGTGGTCGAGTTAGGCATAAGATGAGGTTGGTGCAAAAGTGATTTATTGTTTAAATGGTGTCGGTTTTTGGTCGATTTTGGGTACAATTAAGCTAAATATGTGTTCGATTTAGGCATAAAATGAGTTTGGTGCAAAAGTGTTTTTTTGTCTAAATTTTGTCGGTTTATGGTCGATTTTGGGTAAAAAAACTAAATATGTGGACAATTTAGGCATAAGATGAGGTTGGTGCAAAAGTGATTTTTTGTTAAAATTGTGTCGGTTTTTGGTCAGTTTTGGGTAGAAATAAGCTAAATATGTGGTCGATTTAGGCTTAAAATAAGTTTGGAGCAAAATTGATTTTTTGTTAAAATGGTTTCGGTTTTTGGTCGATTTTGGGTACTATTAAGCTAAATATGTGGTCGATTTAGGCATTAAATGAGTTTGTTGCAAAAGTGATTTTTTGTTAAAATGGTTTCGGTTTTTGGTCGATTTACGGTAGAAATAATCTAAATATGTGGACGATTTAGGCATAAGATGAGGATGGTGCAAAAGTGATTTTTTGTTAAAATTGTGTCGGTTTTAGGTCAGTTTCGGGTAGAAATAAGCTAAATATGTGGTCGATTTAGGCATAAAATGAGTTTGGTGCAAAAGTGTTTTTTGTCTAAATAATGTCGGTTTATGGTCGATTTTGGGTAAAAAAAACTAAATATGTGGACGATTTAGGCATAAGAGGAGGTTGGTGCAAAAGTGATTTTTTGTTAAAATTGTGTCGGTTTTTGGTCAGTTTTGGGTAGAAATAAGCTAAATATGTGGTCGATTTAGGCTTAAAATAAGTTTGGAGCAAAATTGATTTTTTGTTAAAATGGTTTCGGTTTTTGGTCGATTTTGGGTACTATTAAGCTAAATATGTGGTCGATTTAGGCATTAAATGAGTTTGTTGCAAAAGTGATTTTTTGTTAAAATGGTTTCGGTTTTTGGTCGATTTACGGTAGAAAGAATCTAAATATGTGGACGATTTAGGCATAAGATGAGGATGGTGCAAAAGTGATTTTTTGTTAAAATTGTGTCGGTTTTAGGTCAGTTTCGGGTAGAAATAAGCTAAATATGTGGTCGATTTAGGCATAAAATGAGTTTGGTGCAAAAGTGTTTTTTTGTCTAAATAATGTCGGTTTATGGTCGATTTTGGGTAGAAATAAGCTAAATATAAGGTCGAATTAAATAAAATGAGTTTGGTGCAAAAGTGATTTTTTGTTAAAATAGTGTAGGTTTTTGGTCCATTTTTGGTCAAAATAAGCTATATATGTGGTCGAGTTAGGCGTAACATGAGGTTGGTGCAAAAGTGATTTTTTGTTTAAATGGTGCCGGTTTTCGATCGATTTTGGGTAGAAATAATCTAAATATAAGTTCGATTTAGGCATAAAATGAGTTTGGTACAGAAGTGAGTTTTTGATAAAATGGTTTCAGTTTTTGGTCGATTTATGGTAAAAATAATCTAAATATAAGGTCGAATTAAATAAAATGAGTTTGGTGCAAAAGTAATTTTTTGTTAAAATAGTGTAGGTTTTTGGTCGATTTTGGGTACAATTAAGCTAAATATGTGGTCGATTTAGGCATAAGATGAGGTTGGTGCAAAAGGGATTTTTTGCTAAAATTGTGTCGGTTTTTGGTCAGTTTTGGGTAGAAATAAGCTAAATATGTGGTCGATTTAGGCTTAAAATGAGTTTGGTGCAAAATTGATTTTTTGTTAAAATGGTTTCGGTTTTTGGTCGATTAAGCTAAATATGTGGTCGATTTAGGCATTAAATGAGTTTGTTGCAAAAGTGATTTTTTGTTAAAATGGTTTTGGTTTTTGGTCGATTTACGGTAGAAGTAATCTAAATATAAGGTCGATTTAGGCATAAGATAAGGTTGGTGCACAAGTGACTTTTTGTTTAAATGGTGTCGGTTTTTGGTCGACTTAGGGTACAATTAAGCTAAATATGTGGTCGATTTAGGCATAAAATGAGTTTGGTGCAAAAGTGTTTTTTTCTCTAAATGTTGTCGGTTTATGGTCGATTTTGGGTAAAAAAAAAATAAATATGTGGACGATTTAGGCATAAGATCAGGTTGGTGCAAAAGTGATTTTTTGTTAAAATTGTGTCGGTTTTTGGTCAGTTTTGGGTAGAAATAAGCTAAATATGTGGTCGATTTAGGCTTAAAATGAGTTTGGTGCAAAATTGATTTTTTGTTAAAATGGTTTCGGTTTTTGGTCGATTTTGGGTACTATTAAGCTAAATATGTGGTCGATTTAGGCATAAAATGAGTTTGGTGCAAAAGTGTTTTTTTCTTTAAATGTTGTCGGTTTATGGTCGGTTTTGGGTAAAAAAACTAAATATGTGGACGATTTAGGCATAAGATGAGGTTGGTGCAAAAGTGATTTTTTTGTTAAAATTGTGTCGGTTTTAGGTCAGTTTCGGGTATAAATAAGCTAAATATGTGGTCGATTTAGGCATAAAATGAGTTTGGTGCAAAAGTGTTTTTTTGTCTAAATAATGTCGGTTTATGGTCGATTTTGGGTAAAAAAAACTAAATATGTGGACGATTTAGGCATAAGATAAGGTTGGTGCAAAAGTGATTTTTTGTTAAAATTGTGTCGGTTTTTGGTCAGTTTTGGGTAGAAATAAGCTAAATATGTGGTCGATTTAGGCTTAAAATAAGTTTGGTGCAAAATTGATTTTTTGTTAAAATGGTTTCGGTTTTTGGTCGATTTTGGGTACTATGAAGCTAAATATGTGGTCGATTTAGGCATTAAATGAGTTTGTTGCAAAAGTGATTTTTTGTTAAAATGGTTTCGGTTTTTGGTCGATTTACCGTAGAAATAATCTAAATATAAGGTCGATTTAGGCATAAGATAAGGTTAGTGCAAAAGTGACTTTTTGTTTAAA
The DNA here is from genome assembly GCF_003369915.1 of Drosophila miranda. Lineage (NCBI taxonomy): Eukaryota > Metazoa > Arthropoda > Insecta > Diptera > Drosophilidae > Drosophila > Drosophila miranda. The sequence continues at coordinate 413,112 of NW_022881665.1, forward strand.
TGGTGTCGGTTTTTGGTCGATTGTGGGTACAATTAAGCTAAATATGTGGTCGATTTAGGCAATAAATGAGTTTGTTGCAAAAGTGATTTTTTGTTAAAATGGTTTCGGTTTTTGGTCGATTTACGGTAGAAATAATCTAAATATAAGGTCGATTTAGGCATAAGATAAGGTTGGTGCAAAAGTGTTTTTTTGTCAAAATGTTGTCGGTTTATGGTCGATTTTGGGTAAAAAAAACTAAATATGTGGACGATTTAGGCATAAGATGAGGTTGGTGCAAAAGTGATTTTTTGTTAAAATTGTGTCGGTTTTTGGTCAGTTTTGGGTAGAAATAAGCTAAATATGTGGTCGATTTAGGCATAAAATGAATTTGGTGCAAAATTGATTTTTTGTTAAAATGGTTTCGGTTTTTGGTCGATTTTGGGTACTATTAAGCTAAATATGTGGTCGATTTAGGCATTAAATGAGTTTGTTGCAAAAGTGATTTTTTGTTAAAATAGTGTAGGTTTTTGGTCGATTTTGGGTTTAATTAAGATAAGTTTTCTGCCAGCGGAGAATCGTAGTTCGTCAGCGGAGATAAATTATCTGCCAGCGGAGATAAGATGTCTGTCAGCGGAGAAAAGTTTTCCGGCAGCGGATATAAATTTCCCGCCACCGGAGATAAGCTTTCCGCCAGCGGCGAAAAGTATTTTGTCAGCAGAGATAAGTTGTCCGGCAGGGGATATAAATTTCCCTCTCTGGACATAAGTTTTCTGCCAGCGGAGAAACGTAGTTCGTCAGCGGAGATAAATTATCTGCCAGCGGAGATAAATTATCTGCCATCGGAGATAAGATGTCTGTCAGCGGAGAAAAGTTTTCCGTCAGCGGATATAAATTTCCCGCCACCGGAGATAAGCTTTCCGCCAGTGGAGAGACGTATTTTGTCAGCAGAGATAAGTTTTCCGTCAGGGGATATAAATTTCCCGCCGCCCAAGGATAAGTTTTCTGCCAGCGGAGAAACGTAGTTCGTCAGCGGAGATAAGTTGTCCGGCAGGGGATATAAATTCCCCCTCTGGAGAAAAGTTTTCCACCAGCGGATATAAATTTTCCGCCACCGGAGATAAGTTTTCCGCCAGCGATTTAGGCATTAAATGAGTTTGTTGCAAAAGTGATTTTTTGTTAAAATTGTGTCGGTTTTAGGTCAGTTTCGGATAGAAAAAAGCTAAATATGTGGTCGATTTAGGCATAAAATGAGTTTGGTGCAAAAGTGTTTTTTTGTCAAAATGTTGTCGGTTTATGGTCGATTTTGGGTAAAAAAAACTAAATATGTGGACGATTTAGGCATAAGATGAGGTTGGTGCAAAAGTGATTTTTTGTTAAAATTGTGTCGGTTTTTGGTCAGTTTTGGGTAGAAATAAGCTAAATATAATGTCGATTTAGGTATAAAATGAATTTGGTGCAAAATTGATTTTTTGTTAAAATGGTTTCGGTTTTTGGTCGATTTTGGGTACTATTAAGTTTAATATGTGGTCGATTTAGGCATTAAATGAGTTTGTTGCAAAAGTGATTTTTTGTTGAAATGGTTTCGGTTTTTGGTCGATTTACGGTAGAAATAATCTAAATATAAGGTCGATTTAGGCATAAGATAAGGTTGGTGCAAAAGTGACTTTTTGTTTAAATGGCGTCGGTTTTTGGTCGATTTTGGGTAGGAATATTCTAAATATAAGTTCGATTAGTCATTAAACGAGTTTGGTGCAAGTGTTTTTTTGTCTAAGTGGTGTCGGTTTATGGTCGATTTTGGGTAAAAAAAAAACTAAATATGTGGTCGATTTAGGCATAAGATGAGGTTGGTGCAAAAGTGATTTTTTGTTAAAATTGTGTCGGTTTTAGGTCAGTTTCGGGTAGAAATAAGCTAAATATGTGGTCGATTTACGCATAAAATGAGTTTGGTGCAAAAGTGTTTTTTTGTCTAAATAATGTCGGTTTATGGTCGATTTTGGGTAAAAAAAACTAAATATGTGTACGATTTAGGCATAAAATGAGGTTGGTGCAAAAGTGATTTTTTGTTAAAATTGTGTCGGTTTTTGGTCAGTTTTGGGTAGAAATAATCTAAATATAAGGTCGATTTAGGCATAAGATAAGGTTGGTGCAAAAGTGACTTTTTGTTTAAATGGCGTCGGTTTTTGGTCGATTTTGGGTAGGAATATTCTAAATATAAGTTCGATTAGTAATTAAATGAGTTTGGTGCAAGTGTTTTTTTGTCTAAGTGGTGTCGGCTTATGGTCGATTTTGGGTAAAAAAAAAACTAAATATGTGGTCGATTTAGGCATAAGATGAGGTTGGTGCAAAAGTGATTTTTTGTTAAAATTGTGTCGGTTTTTGGTCAGTTTTGGGTAGAAATAAGCTAAATATGTGGTCGACTTAGGCTTTAAATGAGTTTGGTGCAAAATTGATTTTTTGTTCAACTGGTTTCGGTTTTTGGTCGATTTTGGGTACTATTAAGCTAAATATGTGGTCGATTTAGGCATTAAATGAGTTTGTTGCAAAAGTGATTTTTTGTTAAAATGGTTTCGGTTTTCGGTCGATTTACGGTAGAAATAATCTAAATATAAGGTCGATTTAGGCATATGATAAGGTTGGTGCAAAAGTGACTTTTTGTTTAAATGGTGTCGGTTTTTGGTCGATTTTGGGTACAATTAAGCTAAATATGTGTTCGATTTAGGCATAAAATAAATTTGGTGCAAAAGTGTTTTTTTGTTAAAATTGTGTCGGTTTTTGGTCAGTTTCGGGTAGAAATAAGCTAAATATGTGGTCGATTTAGGCTTAAAATGAGTTTGGTGCAAAATTGATTTTTTGTTAAAATGGTTTCGGTTTTTGGTCGATTTTGGGTACAATTAAGCTAAATATATGGTCGATTTAAACATAAGATGAGGTTGGTGCAAAAGTGATTTTTTGTTAAAATTGTGTCGGTTTTTGGTCAGTATCGGGTAGAAATAATCCAAATATAAGGTCGATTTAGGCATAAGATAAGGTTGGTGAAAAAGTGACTTTTTGAATAAATGGTGTCGGTTTTTGGTCGATTTTGGGTACAATTAAGCTAAATATGTGGTCGATTTAAGCATAAAATGAGTTTGGTGCAAAAGTGTTTTTTTCTCTAAATGTTGTCGGTTTATGGTCGATTTTGGGTAAAAAAAAACTAAATATGTGGTCGATTTAGGCATAAAATGGGGTTGGTGCAAAAGTGATTTTTTGTCTAAATAATGTCGGTTTATGGTCGATTTTGGGTAAAAAAAAACTAAATATGTGGACGATTTAGGCATAAGATAAGGTTGGTGCAAAAGTGATTTTTTGTTAAAATTGTGTCGGTTTTTGGTCAGTTTTGGGTAGAAATAAGCTAAATATGTGGTCGATTTAGGCTTAAAATGAGTTTGGTGCAAAATTGATTTCTTGTTAAAATGGTTTCGGTTTTTGGTCGATTTTGGGTACTTTTAAGCTAAATATGTGGTCGATTTAGGCATTAAATGAGTTTGTTTCACAAGTGATTTTTTGTTAACATTTTTTCGGTTTTTGGTCGATTTACGGTAGAAATAATCTAAATATAAGGTCGATTTAGGCATAAGATAAGGTTGGTGCAAAAGTGACTTTTTGTTTAAATGGTGTCGGTTTTTGGTCGATTTTGGGTACAATTAAGCTAAATATGTGTTCGATTTAGGCATTAAATGAGTTTGGTGCAAAAGTGTTTTTTTGTCTAAATAATGTCGGTTTATGGTCGATTTTGGGTAGAAATAAGCTAAATATAAGGTCGAATTAAATAAAATGAGTTTGGTGCAAAAGTGATTTTTTGTTAAAATAGTGTAGGTTTTTGGTCCATTTTTGGTCAAAATAAGCTATATATGTGGTCGAGTTAGGCATAACATGAGGTTGGTGCAAAAAAGATTTTTTGTTTAAATGGTGCCGGTTTTCGATCGGTTTTGGGTAGAAATAATCTATACATAAGTTCGATTTAGGCATAAAATGAGTTTGGTACAAAAGTGAGTTTTTGATAAAATGGTTTCAGTTTTTGGTCGATTAATGGTAAAAATAATCTAAATATAAGGTCGAATTAAATATAATGAGTTTGGTGCAAAAGTGATTTTTTGTTAAAATAGTGTAGGTTTTTGGTCGATTTTGGGTTTAATTAAGATAAGTTTTCTGCCAGCGGAGAATCGTAGTTCGTCAGCGGAGATAAATTATCTGCCAGCGGAGATAAGATGTCTGTCAGCGGAGAAAAGTTTTCCGGCAGCGGATATAAATTTCCCGCCACCGGAGATAAGCTTTCCGCCAGCGGCGAAAAGTATTTTGTCAGCAGAGATAAGTTGTCCGGCAGGGGATATAAATTTCCCTCTCTGGACATAAGTTTTCTGCCAGCGGAGAAACGTAGTTCGTCAGCGGAGATAAATTATCTGCCAGCGGAGATAAATTATCTGCCATCGGAGATAAGATGTCTGTCAGCGGAGAAAAGTTTTCCGTCAGCGGATATAAATTTCCCGCCACCGGAGATAAGCTTTCCGCCAGTGGAGAGACGTATTTTGTCAGCAGAGATAAGTTTTCCGTCAGGGGATATAAATTTCCCGCCGCCCAAGGATAAGTTTTCTGCCAGCGGAGAAACGTAGTTCGTCAGCGGAGATAAGTTGTCCGGCAGGGGATATAAATTCCCCCTCTGGAGAAAAGTTTTCCACCAGCGGATATAAATTTTCCGCCACCGGAGATAAGTTTTCCGCCAGCGGAGAGATGTATTTTGTCAGCAGAGATAAGTTGTCCGGGAGCGGAGATAAGATGTCTGTCAGCGGAGAAAAGTTTTCCGCCAGCGGATATAAATTTCCCGCCACCGCAGATAAGTTTTCCGCCTGCGGAGAGATGTATTTTGTCAGCGGAGATAAGATGTCCGGCAGGGGATATAAATTCTCCGCCGCCGGAAGTAAATTTTCTGCCAGCGGAGATAATTTTTTTGCCGGCGGAGAAACGAAATTCGTCAGCGGGGATAAATTGTCCGGCAGGGGATATAAATTTCCCGCCACCGCAGATAAGTTTTCTGCCAGCGGAGAATCGTAGTTCGTCAGCGGAGATAAATTATCTGCCAGCGGAGATAAGATGTCTGTCAGCGGAGAAAAGTTTTCCGGCAGCGGATATAAATTTCCCGCCACCGGAGATAAGCTTTCCGCCAGCGGCGAAAATTATTTTGTCAGCAGAGATAAGTTGTCCGGCAGGGGATATAAATTTCCCTCTCTGGACATAAGTTTTCTGCCAGCGGAGAAACGTAGTTCGTCAGCGGAGATAAATTATCTGCCAGCGGAGATAAATTATCTGCCATCGGAGATAAGATGTCTGTCAGCGGAGAAAAGTTTTCCGGCAGCGGATATAAATTTCCCGCCACCGGAGATAAGCTTTCCGCCAGTGGAGAGACGTATTTTGTCAGCAGAGATAAGTTTTGCGGCAGGGGATATAGATTTCCCGCCGCCGAAGAAAAGTTTTCTGCCAGCGGAGAAACGTAGTTCGTCAGCGGAGATAAGTTGTCCGGCAGGGTATATAAATTCCCCCTCTGGAGAAAAGTTTTCCACCAGCGGATATAAATTTTCCGCCACCGGAGATAAGTTTTCCGCCAGCGGAGAGATGTATTTTGTCAGCAGAGATAAGTTGTCCGGGAGCGGAGATAAGATGTCTGTCAGCGGAGAAAAGTTTTCCGCCAGCGGATATAAATTTCCCGCCAACGCAGATAAGTTTTCCGCCAGCGGAGAGATGTATTTTGTCAGCAGAGATGAGATGTCCGGCAAGGGGCTATGAATTCCTCGCCGCCGTAGGTAAATGTTCTGCCAGCGGAGATAAGTTTTCTGCCGGCGGAGAAACGTTATTCGTCAGCGGGGATAAATTGTCCGCCAGCGGAATTAAATTTCCCGCCACCGCAGATAAGTTTTCCGCCAGCGGAGACATGTATTTTGTCAGCAGAGATAAGATGTCCGGCAGGGGATATAAATTCCTCGCCGCCGGAAGTAAATGTTCTGCCAGCGGAGAATCGTAGTTCGTCAGCGGAGATAAATTGTCTGCCAGCGGAGATAAGTTGTCCGCCAGCGGTTATAAATTTCCCGCCACCGGAGATAAGTTTTCCGCCAGCGGACAGACGTATTTTGTCAGCAGAGATAAGTTGTCCGGCAGCGGAGATAAGATGTCTGTCAGCGGAGAAAAGTTTTCCGTCAGCGGATATAAATTTCCCGCCACCGTAGATAAGTGTTCCGCCAGCGGAGAGATGTATTTTTTCAGCAGAGATAAGATGTCCGGCAGGGGATATAAATTTCCCGCCGCCGAAGATAAGTTTTTTGCCAGCGGAGAAACGTAGTTCGTCAGCGGAGATAAGTTGTCCGGCAGGGGCTATAAATTTCCCCCTCTGGAGAAAAGTTTTCCACCAGCGGATATAAATTTCCCGCCACCGGAGATAAGTTTTCCGCCAGCGGACAGACGTATTTTGTCAGCAGAGATAAGTTGTCCGGGAGCGGAGATAAGATGTCTGTCAGCGGAGAAAAGTTTTCCGCCAGCGGATATAAATTTCCCGCCACCGCAGATAAGTTTTCCGCCAGCGGAGAGATGTATTTTGTCAGCGGAGGTAAGATGTCCGGCAGGGGATATAAATTCTCCGCCGCCGGAAGTAAATTTTCTGCCAGCGGAGATAATTTTTTTGCCGGCGGAGAAACGAAATTCGTCAGCGGGGATAAATTGTCCGGCAGGGGATATAAATTTCCCGCCACCGCAGATAAGTTTTCTGCCAGCGGAGAATCGTAGTTCATCAGCGGAGATAAATTATCTGCCAGCGGAGATAAATTATCTGCCATCGGAGATAAGATGTCTGTCAGCGGAGAAAAGTTTTCCGCCAGCGGATATAAATTTCCCGCCACCGGAGATAAGCTTTCCGCCAGTGGAGAGACGTATTTTGTCAGCAGAGATAAGTTTTGCGGCAGGGGATATAGATTTCCCGCCGCCGAAGAAAAGTTTTCTGCCAGCGGAGAAACGTAGTTCGTCAGCGGAGATAAGTTGTCCGGCAGGGTATATAAATTCCCCCTCTGGAGAAAAGTTTTCCACCAGCGGATATAAATTTTCCGCCACCGGAGATAAGTTTTCCGCCAGCGGAGAGACGTATTTTGTCAGCAGAGATAAGTTGTCCGGGAGCGGAGATAAGATGTCTGTCAGCGGAGAAAAGTTTTCCGCCAGCGGATATAAATTTCCCGCCAACGCAGATAAGTTTTCCGCCAGCGGAGAGATGTATTTTGTCAGCAGAGATGAGATGTCCGGCAAGGGGCTATGAATTCCTCGCCGCCGGAGGTAAATGTTCTGCCAGCGGAGATAAGTTTTCTGCCGGCGGAGAAACGTTATTCGTCAGCGGGGATAAATTGTCCGCCAGCGGAATTAAATTTCCCGCCACCGCAGATAAGTTTTCCGCCAGCGGAGACATGTATTTTGTCAGCAGAGATAAGATGTCCGGCAGGGGATATAAATTCCTCGCCGCCGGAAGTAAATGTTCTGCCAGCGGAGAATCGTATTTCGTCAGCGGAGATAAATTGTCTGCCAGCGGAGATAAGTTGTCCGCCAGCGGTTATAAATTTCCCGCCACCGGAGGTTAATTTTCTGCCAGCGGAGAAACGTATTTCGTCAGCGGAGACACGTAGTTCGTCAGCGGGGATAAATTGTCCGCCAGCGGAGATAAGTTGTGCGCCGCCGGAGATGAGTTTTCTGCCAGCGAAGAAACGTAGTTCGTCAGCGGAGATAAGTTGTCCGGCAGGGGATATAAATTCCTCGCCGCCGGAAGTAAATGTTCTGCCAGTGGAGACAAGTTTTCTGCCGGCGAAGAAACGTTATTCGTCAGCGGGTACAAATTGTCCGCCAGCAGATATAAATTTCCCGCCACCGTAGATAAGTTATCCGCCAGCGGAGAGATGTATTTTGTCAGCAGAGATAAGTTGTTCGGCAGCGGAGATATGATGTCTGTCAGCGGAGAAAAGTTTTCCGCCAGCGGATATAAATTTCCCGCCACCGCAGATAAGTTTTCCGTCAGCGGAGAGATGTATTTTGTTAGCAGAGATAAGTTGTCCGTCAGGGGATATAAATTTCCCACCGCCGAAGATGAGTTTTCTGCCAGCGAAGAAACGTAGTTCGTCAGCGGAGATAAGTTGTCCGGCAGGGGATATAAATTCCTCGCCGCCGGAAGTAAATGTTCTGCCAGTGGAGACAAGTTTTCTGCCGGCGAAGAAACGTTATTCGTCAGCGGGTACAAATTGTCCGCCAGCAGATATAAATTTCCCGCCACCGTAGATAAGTTATCCGCCAGCGGAGAGATGTATTTTGTCAGCAGAGATAAGTTGTTCGGCAGCGGAGATAAGATGTCTGTCAGCGGAGAAAAGTTTTCCGCCAGCGGATATAAATTTCCCGCCACCGCAGATAAGTTTTCCGCCAGTGGAGAGATGTATTTTGTCAGCAGAGATAAGATGTCCGGCAGGGGATATAAATTCCTCGCCGACGGAAGTAAATGTTCTGCCAGCGGAGATTAGTTTTCCGCCGGCGGAGAAACGTATTTCGTCAGCGGGGATGAATTGTCCGGCAGGGGATATAAATTTCCCCCCGCGGGCGATAAGTGTTCCGCCAGAGGTGAGATGTATTTCGTCAGCAGAGATAATCTGTCCGGCAGGGGATATAAATTTCCCCCTCTGGAGATAAGTTTTCTGTCAACGGAAAAACGTAGTTCGTCAGCGGAGATAAATTTTCTGCCAGCGGAGATAAGATGTCTGTCAGTGGAGAAAAGTTTTCCGCCACGGGAAATTGTGGACGTTGACATGCAATGACTGCATCTTTCAAGAGGCGATGCAGTTACTGCACCGTCAAGTGGCCCGTGTGACACCAGCAGAAGGCTGTTACGCGCGGATCCCAGGCAAAACGCAGCCCTCCTCCCGCCCAACCGACCGAGGGGCGCTGCCGCATGACGCGCGGTGCGTAGCCGAACCAAACGCGAACATGCAAGAAAGATAGCTATTAGACTAACATTCGAGGAAAATTAGTACTAAACTTACTAAGAAACTAAGCATGCAATCAAAGTACAAATACCACTACAGTTACTAATTAATAGAAAGGTGTGTAAGGATTAATAATTTAATAAGAGGAAGAGAATTAGTGGTGGATATAATATGGTAGAGGGAATTATAATCCGAGCATAAGACCCTAAACGGTTCATGCAAGGAATAATTCGATCTACAAAGTGGAAGGAACAACGGTATAAAATTTCTAGTCAGTCTAATAGGAATCGTGAAGTTTATGCGGCTCAACAGATCAGGGCTGTCTATGTCACCCCTGATCAAGTTGTGCATAAATATCACACCAAGCATTTTTCTACGGTTAACTAAGGATGGGAGGTTTACTAATAGTAGTCTACTAGAGTAAGATGGGAGTCTTACACCCGCATCCCAGTTAAGGCCCCGCAGAGCAAAGAGTAAAAAGTTTTTCTGTACTGATTCTATACGGTCCTGGTGTACTTTGTACTGAGGGCACCATACAAAGGAGCCGTATTCTAAGATCGGACGAACAAGCGAGGTATAGAGAGTCTTTGTTATATAGGGGTCGTCAAATTCCTTTGACCACCTCTTTATAATAATAAATTTCCCGCCAATGGAGTTTTGCCAGCGGAGAGACGTATTTCGTCAGCACAGATAAGTTGTCGGGCAAGGGATATAGATTTCCCGCCACCGGAAATAAGTTTTCCGCCAGCGGAGAGACATATTTCGTCAGCAGAGATAAGCTGTCCGACAGGGGATATCAATTTCCCCCTCTGGGGATAAGTTTTCTGACAGCGGAGAGACGTAGTTCATCAGCGGAGATAAATTATCTGCCAGCAAAGATAAGATGTCTGTCAGCGGAGAAAAGTTTTCTGCCAGCGGATATAAATTTCCCGCCATCGGAGATAAGCTTTCCGCCAGCGGAGAGACGTATTTTGTCAGCAGAGATAAGTTGTCCGGCGGGGGATATAAATTTCCCGCCGCCGGAGATAAGTTTTCTGCCAGCGGAGATAAGTTTCTGCCGGTGGAGGAACGTAGTTCGACAGCGGGTATAAATTGTCCGGCTGTGGAAATAAGATGTCTGTCAGCGGAGAAAAGTTTTCCGCCAGCGGATATAAATTTTCCGCCACCGTAGATAAGTGTTCCGCCAGCGGAGAGATGTATTTTTTCAGCAGAGATAAGATGTCCGGCAGGGGATATAAATTTCCCGCCGCTGGAGGTTAATTTTCTGCCGGCGAAGAAACGTTATTCGTCAGCGGGTACAAATTGTCCGCCAGCAGATATAAATTTCCCGCCACCGTAGATAAGTTATCCACCAGCGGAGAGATGTATTTTGTCAGCAGAGATAAGTTGTTCGGCAGCGGAGATATGATGTCTGTCAGCGGAGAAAAGTTTTCCGCCAGCGGATATAAATTTCCCGCCACCGCAGATAAGTTTTCCGTCAGCGGAGAGATGTATTTTGTTAGCAGAGATAAGTTGTCCGTCAGGGGATATAAATTTCCCACCGCCGAAGATAAGTTTTCTGCCAGCGGAGAAACGTAGTTCATCAGCGGAGATAAGTTGTCCGGCAGGGGATATAAATTTCCCCCTCTGGAGAAAAGTTTTCCGCCAGCGGATATAAATTTCCCGCCACCGTAGATAAGTGTTCCGCCAGCGGAGAGATGTATTTTTTCAGCAGAGATAAGATGTCCGGCAGGGGATATAAATTTCCCGCCGCCGGAGGTTAATTTTCTGCCAGCGGAGAAACGTAGTTCGTCAGCGGAGGCACGTAGTTCGTCAGCGGGAATAAATTGTCCGCCAGCGGAGATAAGTTGTGCGCCGCCGGAGATACGTATTCTGCCAGCGGAGAGACGTATTTCGTCAGCAGAGATAAGTTGTCCGGCAGGGGATATAAATTTCCCGCCGCCGGAGATGAGTTTTCTGCCAGCGAAGAAACGTAGTTCGTCAGCGGAGATAAGTTGTCCGGCAGGGGATATAAGTTCCTCGCCGCTGGAAGTAAATGTTCTGCCAGTGGAGACAAGTTTTCTGCCGGCGAAGAAACGTAATTCGTCAGCGGGTACAAATTGTCCGCCAGCAGATATAAATTTCCCGCCACCGTAGATAAGTTATCCGCCAGCGGAGAGATGTATTTTGTCAGCAGAGATAAGTTGTCCGGCTGTGGAAATAAGATGTCTGTCAGCGGAGAAAAGTTTTCCGCCAGCGGATATAAATTTCCCGCCACCGCAGATAAGTTTTCCGCCAGTGGAGAGATGTATTTTGTCAGCAGAGATAAGATGTCCGGCAGGGGATATAAATTCCTCGCCGACGGAAGTAAATGTTCTGCCAGCGGAGATTAGTTTTCCGCCGGCGGAGAAACGTATTTCGTCAGCGGGGATGAATTGTCCGGCAGGGGATATAAATTTCCCCCCGCGGGCGATAAGTGTTCCGCCAGAGGTGAGATGTATTTCGTCAGCAGAGATAATCTGTCCGGCAGGGGATATAAATTTCCCCCTCTGGAGATAAGTTTTCTGTCAACGGAAAAACGTAGTTCGTCAGCGGAGATAAATTTTCTGCCAGCGGAGATAAGATGTCTGTCAGTGAAGAAAAGTTTTCCGCCACCTGAAATAAATTTCCCGCCAATGGAGTTTCGCCAGCGGAGAGACGTATTTCGTCAGCACAGATAAGTTGTCCGACAAGGGATATAGATTTCCCGCCACCGGAAAAAAGTTTTCCGCCAGCGGAGAGCCATATTTCGTCAGCAGAAATAAGCTATCCGGCAGGGGATATAAACTTCCCCCTCAGGGGATAAGTTTTCTGACAGCGGAGAAACGTAGTTCGTCAGCGGAGATAAATTATCTGCCAGCGGAGATAAGATGTCTGTCAGCGGAGAAAAGTTTTCTGCCAGCGGATATAAATTTCCCGCCATCGGAGATAAGCTTTCCGCCAGCGGAGAGACGTATTTTGTCAGCAGAGATAAGTTGTCCGGCGGGGGATATAAATTTCCCGCCGCCGGAGATAAGTTTTCTGCCAGCGGAGATAAGTTTCTGCCGGTGGAGGAACGTAGTTCGACAGCGGGTATAAATTGTCCGGCAGTGGAAATAAGGTGTCTGTCAGCGGAGAAAAGTTTTCCGCCAGCGGATATCAGTTTCCCGCCACCGCAGATAAGTTTTCCGCCAGCGGAGAGATGTATTTTGTCAGCAGAGATAAGATGTCCGGCAGGGGATATAAATTCCTCGCCGCCGGAAGTAAATGTTCTGCCAGCGGAGATTAGTTTTCTGCCGGCGGAGAAACGAAATTCGTCAGCGGGGATAAATTGTCCGGCAGGGGATATAAATTTCCCGCCGCCGGAGATACGTTTTCTGCCGGCGGAGAGACGTATTTCGTCAGCAGAGATAAGTTGTCCGGCGGGGGATATAGATTTCCCGCCACCGGAAATAAGTTTTTCGGCAGTGGAGAGACGTATTTCGTCAGCAGAGATAATCTGTCCGGCAGGTGATATAAATTTCCCCCTCTGGAGATACGTTTTCTGCCAGCGGAGAAACGTAGTTCGTCAGCGGAGATAAATTATCTGCCAGCGGAGATAAGATGTCTTTCAGTGGAGAAAAGTTTTCCGCCACCGGATATAAATTTCCCGCCACCGGAGTTTCGCCAGCGGAGAGACGTATTTCGTCAGCACAGATAAGTTGTCCGGCAAGGGATATAGATTTCCCGCCACCGGAAAAAAGTTTTCCGCCAGCGGAGATAAGTTTCTGCCGGTAGAGGAACGTAGTTCGACAGCGGGTATAAATTGTCCGGCTGTGGAAATAAGATGTCTGTCAGCGGAGAAAAGTTTTCCGCCAGCGGATATAAATTTCCCGCCACCGTAGATAAGTGTTCCGCCAGCGGAGATAAGTTTCTGCCGGTGGAGGAACGTAGTTCGACAGCGGGTATAAATTGTCCGGCTGTGGAAATAAGATGTCTGTCAGCGGAGAAAAGTTTTCCGCCAGCGGATATAAATTTCCCGCCACCGTAGATAAGTGTTCCGCCAGCGGAGAGATGTATTTTTTCAGCAGAGATAAGATGTCCGGCAGGGGATATAAATTCCTCGCCGCCGGAAGTAAATGTTCTGCCAGCGGAGAATCGTAGTTCGTCAGCGGAGATAAATTGTCTGCCAGCGGAGATAAGTTTCCCGCCACCGTAGATAAGTGTTCCGCCAGCGGAGAGATGTATTTTTTCAGCAGAGATAAGTTGTCCGGCGGGGGATATAAATTTCCCGCCGCCGGAGATAAGTTTTCTGCCAGCGGAGATAAGTTTCTGCCGGTGGAGGAACGTAGTTCGACAGCGGGTATAAATTGTCCGGCTGTGGAAATAAGATGTCTGTCAGCGGAGAAAAGTTTTCCGCCAGCGGATATAAATTTCCCGCCACCGTAGATAAGTGTTCCGCCAGCGGAGAGATGTATTTTTTCAGCAGAGATAAGATGTCCGGCAGGGGATATAAGTTTCCCGCCGCTGGAGGTTAATTTTCTGCCGGCGAAGAAACGTTATTCGTCAGCGGGTACAAATTGTCCGCCAGCAGATATAAATTTCCCGCCACCGTAGATAAGTTATCCGCCAGCGGAGAGATGTATTTTGTCAGCAGAGATAAGTTGTTCGGCAGCGGAGATATGATGTCTGTCAGCGGAGAAAAGTTTTCCGCCAGCGGATATAAATTTCCCGCCACCGCAGATAAGTTTTCCGTCAGCGGAGAGATGTATTTTGTTAGCAGAGATAAGTTGTCCGTCAGGGGATATAAATTTCCCACCGCCGAAGATAAGTTTTCTGCCAGCGGAGAAACGTAGTTCATCAGCGGAGATAAGTTGTCCGGCAGGGGATATAAATTTCCCCCTCTGGAGAAAAGTTTTCCGCCAGCGGATATAAATTTCCCGCCACCGTAGATAAGTGTTCCGCCAGCGGAGAGATGTATTTTTTCAGCAGAGATAAGATGTCCGGCAGGGGATATAAATTTCCCGCCGCCGGAGGTTAATTTTCTGCCAGCGGAGAAACGTAGTTCGTCAGCGGAGGCACGTAGTTCGTCAGCGGGAATAAATTGTCCGCCAGCGGAGATAAGTTGTGCGCCGCCGGAGATACGTATTCTGCCAGCGGAGAGACGTATTTCGTCAGCAGAGATAAGTTGTCCGGCAGAGGATATAAATTTCCCGCCGCCGGAGATGAGTTTTCTGCCAGCGAAGAAACGTAGTTCGTCAGCGGAGATAAGTTGTCCGGCAGGGGATATAAGTTCCTCGCCGCCGGAAGTAAATGTTCTGCCAGTGGAGACAAGTTTTCTGCCGGCGAAGAAACGTAATTCGTCAGCGGGTACAAATTGTCCGCCAGCAGATATAAATTTCCCGCCACCGTAGATAAGTTATCCGCCAGCGGAGAGATGTATTTTGTCAGCAGAGATAAGTTGTCCGGCTGTGGAAATAAGATGTCTGTCAGCGGAGAAAAGTTTTCCGCCAGCGGATATAAATTTCCCGCCACCGCAGATAAGTTTTCCGCCAGTGGAGAGATGTATTTTGTCAGCAGAGATAAGATGTCCGGCAGGGGATATAAATTCCTCGCCGACGGAAGTAAATGTTCTGCCAGCGGAGATTAGTTTTCCGCCGGCGGAGAAACGTATTTCGTCAGCGGGGATGAATTGTCCGGCAGGGGATATAAATTTCCCCCCGCGGGCGATAAGTGTTCCGCCAGAGGTGAGATGTATTTCGTCAGCAGAGATAATCTGTCCGGCAGGGGATATAAATTTCCCCCTCTGGAGATAAGTTTTCTGTCAACGGAAAAACGTAGTTCGTCAGCGGAGATAAATTATCTGCCAGCGGAGATAAGATGTCTGTCAGCGGAGAAAAGTTTTCCGCCAGCGGATATAAATTTCCCGCCATCGGAGATAGGCTTTCCGCCAGCGGAGTGACGTATTTTGTCAGCAGAGATAAGTTGTCCGGCGGGGGATATAAATTTCCCGCCGCCGGAGATAAGTTTTCTGCCAGCGGAGATAAGTTTCTGCCGGTGGAGGAACGTAGTTCGACAGCGGGTATAAATTGTCCGGCAGTGGAAATAAGGTGTCTGTCAGCGGAGAAAAGTTTTCCGCCAGCGGATATAAATTTCCCGCCACCGCAGATAAGTTTTCCGCCAGCGGAGAGATGTATTTTGTCAGCAGAGATAAGATGTCCGGCAGGGGATATAAATTCCTCGCCGACGGAAGTAAATGTTCTGCCAGCGGAGATTAGTTTTCCGCCGGCGGAGAAACGTATTTCGTCAGCGGGGATGAATTGTCCGGCAGGGGATATAAATTTCCCCCCGCGGGCGATAAGTGTTCCGCCAGAGGTGAGATGTATTTCGTCAGCAGAGATAATCTGTCCGGCAGGGGATATAAATTTCCCCCTCTGGAGATAAGTTTTCTGTCAACGGAAAAACGTAGTTCGTCAGCGGAGATAAATTTTCTGCCAGCGGAGATAAGATGTCTGTCAGTGGAGAAAAGTTTTCCGCCACCGGAAATAAATTTCCCGCCAATGGAGTTTCGCCAGCGGAGAGACGTATTTCGTCAGCACAGATAAGTTGTCGGGCAAGGGATATAGATTTCCCGCCACCGGAAATAAGTTTTCCGCCAGCGGAGAGACATATTTCGTCAGCAGAGATAAGCTGTCCGACAGGGGATATCAATTTCCCCCTCTGGGGATAAGTTTTCTGACAGCGGAGAGACGTAGTTCATCAGCGGAGATAAATTATCTGCCAGCGGAGATAAGATGTCTGTCAGCGGAGAAAAGTTTTCTGCCAGCGGATATAAATTTCCCGCCATCGGAGATAAGCTTTCCGCCAGCGGAGAGACGTATTTTGTCAGCAGAGATAAGTTGTCCGGCGGGGGATATAAATTTCCCGCCGCCGGATATAAATTTCCCGCCATCGGAGATAAGCTTTCCGCCAGCGGAGAGACGTATTTTGTCAGCAGAGATAAATTGTCCGGCAGTGGAAATAAGGTGTCTGTCAGCGGAGAAAAGTTTTCCGCCAGCGGAGAGATGTATTTTGTCAGCAGAGATAAGATGTCCGGTAGGGGATATAAATTCCTCGCCGCCGGAAGTAAATGTTCTGCCAGCGGAGATTAGTTTTCTGCCGGCGGAGAAACGAAATTCGTCAGCGGGGATAAATTGTCCGGCAGGGGATATAAATTTCCCGCCGCCGGAGATACGTTTTCTGCCGGCGGAGAGACGTATTTCGTCAGCAGAGATAAGTTGTCCGGCGGGGGATATAGATTTCCCGCCACCGGAAATAAGTTTTTCGGCAGAGGAGAGACGTATTTCGTCAGCAGAGATAATCTGTCCGGCAGGTGATATAAATTTCCCCCTCTGGAGATACGTTTTCTGCCAGCGGAGAAACGTAGTTCGTCAGCGGAGATAAATTATCTGCCAGCGGAGATAAGATGTCTTTCAGTGGAGAAAAGTTTTCCGCCACCGGATATAAATTTCCCGCCACCGGAGTTTCGCCAGCGGAGAGACGTATTTCGTCAGCACAGATAAGTTGTCCGGCAAGGGATATAGATTTCCCGCCACCGGAAAAAAGTTTTCCGCCAGCGGAGAGCCATATTTCGTCAGCAGAAATAAGCTATCCGGCTGGGGATATAAACTTCCCCCTCAGGGGATAAGTTTTCTGACAGCGGAGAAACGTAGTTCGTCAGCGGAGATAAATTATCTTCCAGCGGAGATAAGATGTCTGTCAGCGGAGAAAAGTTTTCCGCCAGCGGATTTAAATTTCCCGCCATCGGAGATAGGCTTTCCGCCAGCGGAGAGACGTATTTTGTCAGCAGAGATAAGTTGTCCGGCGGGGGATATAAATTTCCCACCGCCGAAGATAAGTTTTCTGCCAGCGGAGAAACGTAGTTCATCAGCGGAGATAAGTTGTCCGGCAGGGGATATAATTTCCCCCTCTGGAGAAAAGTTTTCCGCCAGCGGATATAAATTTCCCGCCACCGTAGATAAGTGTTCCGCCAGCGGAGATAAGTTTCTGCCGGTAGAGGAACGTAGTTCGACAGCGGGTATAAATTGTCCGGCTGTGGAAATAAGATGTCTGTCAGCGGAGATAAGATGTCCGGCAAGGGATATAAATTAAGCCCTCTGGAGAAAATTTTTCCGCCAGCGGATATAAATTTCCCGCCCCCGGAGACAAGTTTTCCGCCAGCGGAGAGACGTATTTTGTCAGCAGAGATAAGATGTCCGGCAGGGGATATAAATTCCTCGCCGCCGGAAGTAAATGTTTTTCCAGCGGAGATAAGTTTTCTGCCGGCGGAGAAACGTAATTCGACAGCGGTTATAAATTGTCCGCCAGCAGATATAAATTTCCCGCCACCGCAGATAAGTTTTCCGCCAGCGGAGAGATGTATTTTGTCAGCAGAGATAAGATGTCCGGCAGGGGATATAAATTCTTCGCCGCCGGAAGTAAATGTTCTGCCAGCGGAGATAAGTTTTCTGCCGGCGGAGAAACGTAGTTCGTCAGCGGAGACAAGTTGTCCGGCAGGGGATATAAATTTCCCCCTCTGGAGAAAAGTTTTCCGCCAGCGGATATAAATTTTCCGCCACCGCACATGAGATTTCCGCCAGCGGAGAGTTGTATTTTGTCAGCAGCGATAAGATGTCCGGCAGGGGAGATTTTCCGACAGCGGATATAAATTTTCCGCCATTGGAGATAAGCTTTCCGCCAATGGAGAGACATATTTCGTCAGCAGAGATAAGTTGTCCGCCAGCGGATATACATTTCCCGCCACCGCAGATATGTTTTCCGCCAGCGGAGAGACGTATTTTGTCAGCAGAGATAAGTTGTCCGGCAGCGGAGATAAGATGTCTGTCAGCGGAGGTAAGTTTTCCGCCAGCGGATATAAATTTCCTGCCACCGGAGATAAGTTTTCCGCCAGCAGAGAGACGTATTTGGTCAGGAGAGATAAGTTGTCCGGCAGGGGATATAAATTTCCCGCCGCCGGAGATAAGTTTTCTGCCAGCGGAGAATCGTAGTTCAACAGCGGAGATGAATATGTGGTTGATTTAGGCATAAAATGAGTTTGGTGCAAAAGTGTTTTTTTGTCTAAATAATGTCGGTTTATGGTCGATTTTGGGTAAAAAAAACTAAATATGTGGACGATTTAGGCATAAGATAAGGTTGGTGTAAAAGTGATTTTTTGTTAAAATTGTGTCGGTTTTTGGTCAGTTTTAGGTAGAAATAAGCTAAATATGTGGTCGATTTAGGCTTAAAATGAGTTTGGTGCAAAATTGATTTTTTGTTAAAATGGTTTCGGTTTTTGGTCGATTTTGGGTACAATTAAGCTAAATATGTTGTTAGATTGTTTAGTATTATAACTCTACAATTGTATTTACTATTAACGTTGTACGAAATATCGTAAGTATCGATATGAATTATCATCCGATAGTTCTAGTTCTGCGAACTAGAACTATGAGAGAACGAGTGATCGGAACTGGGGTTCAATGAGCACTTTTGGGGCGGTATCGACAAGACGAGGAGGTTGAAAAGAATTAAGTAAAAATAAAATCATAAAAAGCACGAAACATCCGTGGACCTTTTGCGCCAATAACTTCAGAAGTGGGATCTTAGCCCTTTAAAGTATCTGCCTACATAAGTATTTGTCTACTGGCATCCCCGACAACGAGTATTTTCCACATTTTATAAATGGCCGAGGAAACCATGGCAAACATTGACAAAGAAAAAATTGTAGAGTGGTTGCTGGAGAAGGAGATCATTTTTCCAGCCAGCGCAACACTAAGGCAACTTCGTAAGCTTGCCATAAGTGGTGGAATGGACGAAGTTTCTGAAAGTCCGGTGAATAAATCGGATATTGAATCGGATGGAAAAGTGTTTGAAAATGAGCAGATCGACGATATGAAAGAAGAAGAATTACTTGACGCCGCAATAAGAGTGGCTGAGAAAAAGAAGAAACTGGCTGCCTTAATGGTAATGGACAACTATATGACCGATGACATCCGAATGGTCAAGCAACTTATTGCTCCTTTTTCTGCCAGTGAAAATGATGAAGCCTCTGAATGGGTCTTGCATTTTTAACGGATTTGCGGAGGCGTGAACGAAAGCAGCAATTTTAAGCTTCGTTGTGTGCGCATGTTGATGAAGGCGGGAACAGAGGCGGACTTGTTCATGCGTGTCGACAAATCAAGGACTTACGACGAGTTTAAGGGAAACTTCCTAAAAACTTTTGGCCGCAGCAATTCAACTGCCGACGTGGTACTTCTGTTGAAGGAAACCTTTTTCAACCCGGAGAAAAACTCCGTAATGGGATATATTCTTCGCATGGAAGAAATTGCTATGCGTGCCGACATCGAAGAGAAATTGACAGTGCAGTTCATCATTGATGATTTTCGTGATCGATCTTCCAGTATCGCCTTATTATATTCAGCGTCGACCATCGGAAAACTTAAGGAGCTGGCTCGACAATACGAGGCTTTGAGGAAGAGTAACCAGGCAAATTTTAAGCGCACTGGGATGACCGCTTCCGGAAATGACCGGAGCCAGGTGCGCTGCTATAATTGTTCAGCACATGGCCATTATGCTTCATCGTGTCCCGCACCTAAGCGGGAGAAGGGATCGTGTTTCCAGTGTGGATCCATGCAGCACCAGGTGAAGGATTGCCAACAGAAGCCTATGCCAACCCAGCGATCCGTGGGTACAGCCAGCAACCCGCCAATGGACGACAGAGAGGAGAACAATATTTTTGTTCCTATTGTTAATCAGGTAGGGGTATATTTTTACACTGATATAAAACGCAGGTATCAAATTAAATTTCTTTCTGGCATGTTGGACACCGGTAGCGCTATTAATTTGATGCAGCGCTCGGCGATAACTTATGAAAATTTTGATGGTGTACTAAGACCGACAGAGTATTTTGGAGTTAACGGTTCGAGAATAAGCATTTTTGGAAAAATAATTGTCAATTTAGTTTTTCATAACATTGAAAAAGAACTTATATTTTTCGTTGTACTAAACAACTATATTTCGTGTAATGTCCTTCTGGGGCGCAGTTTCCTTGAAAATTATGGAATAAAATTAATTTTTGAAAATGAAATTGAAAATGTAAAGCGAGTTACGCAAAGCAATATGGTCTCAATTGAAAATAGAGTATTAGTAAACAGTGACTTAGATGAAAATAGAGTATTAGTGAACAGTGACTTAGATGAAAATAGAGTATTAGTGAACAGTGACTTAGATAAAAATAGTCCCCAGGCCTCGAGTGGGGAGCATCCAAAATGTAAGTTTTTATTTTCGGAAAAAAAAAATCAGAAATTCTGTGTTAAAAAAAAAAAAATTGTTGGTTCCTAGTTAACAATTTTTTTGTTACTTTTTGGACTTTTGTTATCTTCTGTCCGTTCCGCATGGACATCAATTCTTGAGCCTTTGGTATTAGCTACATCTACAGACTCACACGAAGTTTGGAATGCGTATGGTGAAGGTATGGGCGATACCTGAACCAATGACCCAAACCTCCAGATCAAAAATATACAGAGACACGTCAATATTACTCTTGAACATTGAGAGTGACCAAATTGAAAATGTAGTATTGACAAATAGAGATAGTGAGATGATGTTATCAGATATCAATAATAATGGATAATTAAAGGATGAAAATTATGAGATTAAGATTAGTGACCAATTGAATTGTAATAACATTGACCTTTTATTGAAAGATAACGAGCAAAAGCATATGGCAAGTGAATCATTAGAAAGAACCGACATAGATATACCGTATATATATAGTATTGAAATAACAAAAGAAGAGGACAGCTATAATATCGACCCAAAGCGAACTGATAAAGAACGTAGTAAATTCATGGAATTGATAAAACTTAACTATTCAGACTTAACTAACATACCAGCAATTGAACATAACTACGAAATGAATCTCAAACTTAAATCAGAAGAACCTGTACGCACTATTCCGAGAAGACTTTCATATCAGGAGAAAAAAGAAGTAGATACCCAAATAGATGAACTATTGAAAAAAGGCTTCATAAGAGAAAGTAAATCGCCTTACAGCTCTGCAATAGTATTAGTTAAGAAAAAATCAGGGGAAAAAAGAATGTGTGTAGATTACAAACAGCTTAATAAGATTTGCATTCGTGATGGATATCCATTGCCACTAATAGACGACTGCTTAGAGAGATTAGAAGGGAACACAATTTTTACACCTTTAGATTTGAAACACAGTTATCACCAAGTAAAAGTAGCAGAGAGTTCGGTGCAGTATACAGCATTTGTCATACCTAGCGGACAATATGAATACACAAGAATGCCTTTTGGACTTATGAATGCACCAGCAGTATTTATGAGATTTATTAATTTCATTTTACAACCATTAATTCGCGAGGGTAATGTAGTAGTTTATATGGACGATATCGCTATAGGTTCCAAGTCGTTGAACGAACATCTTATAACAGTAGGTAGAGTTTTAAGAATTCTCGCAGAATATCGACTAGAAATTAAGGTTAGTAAATGTCAATTTGGTTATGAAAGTATTGAGTTCTTGGGATATACCCTTTCTGGTAAAGGAATAAGCCCAAACTGTGAACACACAGCAACCATTAAGCATCTGCCATTGCCAAAAGATCGCCATGAAATGAAAAAGGTTTTGGGATTATTCTCTTATTTTAGGCGTTTCATCCCTGCTTACTCAAAAATAGCAAAGAACTTACAAAACCTGGAACTAAGTTTGAGCTTCAAGACAAATGCATACAAATTTTTGAATATCTTCGAGAAAAACTGATTTCGTCACCAGTATTAGCTCTGTATAATCCAAATCGAGAAACAGAATTGCATTGTGATGCAAGTAGTGAAGGCTTTGGTGGAATTTTGTTGCAGAAACAAGATGACAATAAGTTTCACCCAACAGCATATTTTTCACAGAGAGCGACAAAACTAGAGGCAAGATACGAAAGTTTCAAACTGGAAACGTTAGCTGTGATCTATTCATTGAGGAAATTTCGAATTTATTTAGAAGGGATTCCGTTTAGAATTATAACAGATTGTAACTCAGTAGTTTTATGTTTAGGAAAGAGACGTCTTCATTCAAATATCGCCAGATGGGCCATAGAGCTAGCAAATTATAATTACACTTTAAAACATCGTAGTGGAAAATATATGTCCCAGTTGGACACCTTAAGTAGATATCCTTCAGCGCTTAATCAAGATTTTGAATATGAACCAATAGTGACAATTCATGAAATTGATAACAAAGACCGAATAGTTTCCGTGATTGAGTCCGACATTAATCTTCAGCTTCAGATAACACAAAACAGGGACAACCATATAGGAAAATTAAAAGAACAATTGGAGCATGGACCTGTTAAGAAATTTTCATTGAGCGACGGAATTGTTTATAAAATAGGTGAGAACGACGTTGAGCTGTTTTATGTCCCAGCTGAAATGGAAACGCAAATAATCAGAAGAGTGCACGAAAACTTATGTCACTTAGGAACCGACAAATGTATGAAAGAAATCTTAAGACATTATTGGTTCCCGAATATGAGATCTAAAATCGATTTGTTTATAGGAAATTGTTTAAATTGTATCATGTTTTAAGTCCCCACACATGCGAATAATCGAACACTTCACAATATTCCTAAGCGACCAATCCCATTCGACACCTTACACGTAGACCATTTTGGACCACTTCCCGCTGTTATATCAAAGAAGAAGCATGTATTAGTTATCATTGACGCCTTTACGAAATTTGTAAAATTGTTTTCTGTAAATACGACAAGCACTAAAGAAGTCAACACATGTTTTTCAAAGTATTTTCAATTTTATAGTCGTCCACGTAGAATTATCAGCGATAGAGGAACGTGTTTTACATCATTAGAATTTAGTAAATTTTTGCTAGAAAATAATATAGAACACGTGAAAGTGGCAACTGCTTCACCCCAAGCGAATGGTCAGGTAGAACGGGTTAACAGAACTATGAAAGCTATGCTCGCCAAAATAACTGAGCCAATAAATCATGAAGATTGGAGCAAACTTTTAATAAAGGCTGAATATGCAATTAATAACTCAGTCCATTCGACCACGAAAGAATTGCCTTCAGTGTTGTTATTCGGAGTCCAACAGAGGGGTTGTAATATTGACGCGTTAACAGAATACTTAGATGATAAACAAGACCGAACTTAAAGCAATTTAGAATCAGTACGTAAGAAATCTTTGGATAAAATCGAGCATTGTCAGCAGAAGAGTGAAGAGTATTTTGAAAGGAATCACAAAAATCATATTGAGTTCTTGGAAGGCGATTTCGTTGTAATGAGAAACATTGGCACCACAATAGGTACAAATAAAAAATTTGTTCCGAAGTACAGGGGTCCGTACATCATCAAAAAGGTATTGCCGAACGACAGATATGTGTTAAATGACATTGAAAACTGCCAAATAAGTCAAATCCCGTATGAGGGCATTATAGAGGCATGCCGATTAAGGAAATGGGCAGATTGGCGTAATCAGTGTGAAAGTGACTCCTACTTAAATAGTTAACAATTTATATATATACACATTAAATTAAAATTACTCTTAATTACATATTTACGATCGAGGGCGATCTAATTGTCAGGATGGCCGAGCTGTTAGATTGTTTAGTATTATAGCTCTACAATTGTATTTACTATTAACGTTGTACGAAATATCGTAAGTATCGATATGAATTATCATCCGATAGTTCTAGTTCTGCGAACTAGAACTATGAGAGAACGAGTGATCGGAACTGGGGTTCAATGAGCACTTTTGGGGCGGTATCGACAAGACGAGGAGGTTGAAAAGAATTAAGTAAAAATAAAATCATAAAAAGCACGAAACATCCGTGGACCTTTTGCGCCAATAATGTGGTCGATTTAGGCATAAGATGAGGTTGGTGCAAAAGTGATTTTTTGTTAAAACTGTGTCGGTTTTTGGTCAGTTTCGGGTAGAAATAAGATAAATATGTGCTCGATTTAGGCATAAAATGAGTTTGGTGCAAAAGTGTTTTTATACCCGATACTCAAAATGAGTATTGGGGTATATTAGATTTGTGGTAAGAGTGGATGTGTGTAACGTCCAAAAGGAATCGTTTCCGACCCCATAAAGTATATATATTCTTGATCAGCATCAATAGCCGAGTCGATTGAGCCATGTCTGTCTGTCCGTCTGTCCGTCCGTCCGTCTGTCCGTCCCCTTCAGCGCCTAGTGCTCAAAGACTATAAGAGTTAGAGCAACGATGTTTTGGATCCAGACTTCTGTGATATGTCACTGCTACAAAAATATTTCAAAACTTCGCCCCGCCCACTTCCGCCCCCACAAAGGACGAAAATCTGTGGCATCCACAATTTTAAAGATATGAGAAAACCAAAAACGTAGAATTGTAGAGAATGACCATATCTTCAAGACTGCGGAATCTGAATTGGATCGTATTATTATTATAGCCAGCATCAAGAAAACAATTTCATTTATTCTCGCCCTGTCTCTCTCTAACACACACGTAGCATAGGCGGCTTTGCTTAGAGTAAAACATTAGCGCCTAGATCTCAGAGACTACAAAAGCTAGAGCAACCAAATTTGGTATCCACACTCCTAGTATATCGGACCGAGACGAGTTTGTTTCAAAATTTCGCCACACCCCCTTCCGCCCCCGCAAAGGACGAAAATCTGAGGATATTCAAAAATCTCAGAGACTATTAAGGCTAGAGTAACCAAATTTGGTATCCGCACTCCTGTTAGATCTTACTATAAAACGTGTATCTCAAAATTTCGCCCCACCCCCTTCCGCACACACAAAGGACGAAAATCTGTTGCATCCACAATATAGCACATTCGAGAAAACTAAAAACGCAGAATCATAGATAATGACCATATCTATCAGATTGCTGAATCTGGATCAGATCGGATCATTTTTTTAGCCAAAAGCAAGAAATCAATTTTCAGTGGCTACGCAGCGCCCGACGTCACGCTCAGACTGATTTTCTGTCTCTCTCGCACGCACTCTTTGTCGTGTCGTTTAATATTAGCGGCGTCTGCCGGAGGAGAGCCATACTGACTTAGTATCGGGTATAACCGTAGAGTTGCGGTGTCCGCATCAACTCACAACGTTCCCCCTCGTTTTGTCTAAATGTTGTCGGCTTATGGTCGATTTTGGGTAAAAAAAAACTAAATATGTGGACGATTTAGGCATAAGATGAGGTTGGTGCAAAAGTAATTTTTTGTTAAAATTGTGTCGGTTTTTAGTCAGTTTCGGGTAGAAATAAGCTAAATATGTGGTCGATTTAGGCTTAAAATGAGTTTGGTGCAAATTTGATTTTTTGTTAAAATAGTGTAGGTTTTTGGTCGATTTTGGGTACTATTAAGCTAAATATGTGGTCGATTTAGGCATTAAATGAGTTTGTTGCAAAAGTGATTTTTTGTTAAAATGGTTTCGGTTTTTGGTCGATTTACGGTAGAAATAATCTAAATATAAGGTCAATTTAGTCATAAGATAAGGTTGGTGCAAAAGTGACTTTTTGTTAAAATGGTTTCGGTTTTTGGTCGATTTTGGTAACAATTAAGCTAAATATGTGCTCGATTTAGGCAATAAATGAGTTTGGTGCAAAAGTGTTTTTTTGTCTAAATAATGTCGGCTTATGGTCCATTTTTGGTCAAAATAAGCTATATATGTGGTCGAGTTAGGCTTAACATGAGTTTGGTGCAAAATTGATTTTTTGTTAAAATGGTTTCGGTTTTTGGTCGATTTTGGTAACAATTAAGCTAAATATGTGCTCGATTTAGGCATAAAATGAGTTTGGTGCAAAAGTGTTTTTTTGTCTAAATAATGTCGGTTTATGGTCGATTTTGGGTAGAAATAAGCTAAATATAAGGTCGAATTAAATAAAATGAGTTTGGTGCAAAAGTGATTTTTATACCCGATACTCAAAATGAGTATTGGGGTATATTAGATTTGTGGTAAAAGTGGATGTGTGTAACGTCCAAAAGGAATCGTTTCCGACCCCATAAAGTATATATATTCTTGATCAGCATCAATAGCCGAGTCGATTGAGCCATGTCTGTCTGTCCGTCTGTCCGTCCGTCCGTCTGTCCGTCTGTCCGTCCCCTTCAGCGCCTTGTGCTCAAGGACTATAAGAGCTAGAGCAACGATGTTTTGGATCCAGACTTCTGTGATATGTCACTGCTACAAAAATATTTCAAAACTTCGCCCCGCCCACTTCCGCCCCCACAAAGGACGAAAATCTGTGGCATCCACAATTTTAAAGATATGAGAAATTGTAGAGAATGACCATATCTTTAAGACTGCGGAATCTGAATTGGATCGTATTATTATTATAGCCAGCATCAAGAAAACAATTTCATTTTTTCTCGCCCTGTCTCTCTCTAACACACACGTAGCATAGGCGGCTTTGCTTAGAGTAAAACATTAGCGCCTAGATCTCAGAGACTACAAAAGCTAGAGCAACCAAATTTGGTATCCACACTCCTAATATATCGGACCGAGACGAGTTTGTTTCAAAATTTCGCCACACCCCCTTCCGCCCCCGCAAAGGACGAAAATCTGGGGATATTCCAAAATCTCAGAGACTATTAAGGCTAGAGTAACCAAATTTGGTATCCGCACTCCTGTTAGATCTTACTATAAAACGTGTATCTCAAAATTTCGCCCCACCCCCTTCCGCCCACACAAAGGACGAAAATCTGTTGCATCCACAATATTGCACATTCGAGAAAACTAAAAACGCAGAATCATAGATAATGACCATATCTATCAGATTGCTGAATCTGGATCAGATCAGATCATTTTTATAGCCAATAGGAACAAATCAATTTGCAGTGGCTACGCAGCGCCCGACGTCACGCTCAGACTGATTTTCTGTCTCTCTCGCACGCACTCTTTGTCGTGTCGTTTAATATTAGCGGCGTCTGCCGGAGGAGAGCCATACTGACTTAGTATCGGGTATAACCGTAGAGTTGCGGTGTCCGCATCAACTCACAACGTTCCCCCTCGTTTTTTGTTAAAATAGTGTAGGTTTTTGGTCCATTTTTGGTCAAAATAGGCTAAAATGTGGTCGATGTAGGCATAAGATGAGGTCGGTGCAAAAGTGATTTTTTTTTTAAATGGCGTCGGTTTTTGGTCGATTTTGGGTAGAAATATTCTAAATATAAGTTCAATTAGTCATTAAATGAGTTTGTTGCAAAAGTGATTTTTTGTTAAAATGGTTTCGGTTTTTGGTCGATTTACGGTAGAAATAATCTAAATATAAGGTCAATTTAGTCATAAGATAAGGTTGGTGCAAAAGTGACTTTTTGTTTAAATGGTGTCGGTTTTTGGTCGCTTTTGGGTACAATTAAGCTAAATATGTGGTCGATTTAGGCACAAAATGAGTTTGGTGCAAAAGTGTTTTTTTGTCTAAATAATGTCGGCTTATGGTCCATTTTTGGTCAAAATAAGCTATATATGTGGTCGAGTTAGGCTTAACATGAGTTTGGTGCAAAATTGATTTTTTGTTAAAATGGTTTCGGTTTTTGTTCGATTTTGGTAACAATTAAGCTAAATATGTTCTCGATTTAGGCATAAAATGAGTTTGGTGCAAAAGTGTTTTTTTGTCTAAATAATGTCGGTTTATGGTCGATTTTGGGTAGAAATAAGCTAAATATAAGGTCGAATATAATAAAATGAGTTTGGTGCAAAAGTGATTTTTATACCCGATACTCAAAATGAGTATTGGGGTATATTAGATTTGTGGTAAAAGTGGATGTGTGTAACGTCCAAAAGGAATCGTTTCCGACCCCATAAAGTATATATATTCTTGATCAGCATCAATAGCCGAGTCGATTGAGCCATGTCTGTCTGTCCGTCTGTCCGTCCGTCTGTCCGTCCCCTTCAGCGCCTTGTGCTCAAAGACTATAAGAGCTAGAGCAACGATGTTTTGGATCCAGACTTCTGTGATATGTCACTGCTACAAAAATATTTCAAAACCTCGCCCCGCCTACTTCCGCCCCCACAAAGGACGAAAATCTGTGGCATCCACAATTTTAAGGCATTATAGAGGCATGCCGATTAAGGAAATGGGCAGATTGGCGTAATCAGTGTGAAAGTGACTCCTACTTAAATAGTTAACAATTTATATATATACACATTAAATTAAAATTACTCTTAATTACATATTTACGATCGAGGGCGATCTAATTGTCAGGATGGCCGAGCTGTTAGATTGTTTAGTATTATAACTCTACAATTGTATTTACTATTAACGTTGTACGAAATATCGTAAGTATCGATATGAATTATCATCCGATAGTTCTAGTTCTGCGAACTAGAACTATGAGAGAACGAGTGATCGGAACTGGGGTTCAATGAGCACTTTTGGGGCGGTATCGACAAGACGAGGAGGTTGAAAAGAATTAAGTAAAAATAAAATCATAAAAAGCACGAAACATCCGTGGACCTTTTGCGCCAATAATGTGGTCGATTTAGGCATAAGATGAGGTTGGTGCAAAAGTGATTTTTTGTTAAAACTGTGTCGGTTTTTGGTCAGTTTCGGGTAGAAATAAGCTAAATATGTGCTCGATTTAGGCATAAAATGAGTTTGGTGCAAAAGTGTTTTTATACCTGATACTCAAAATGAGTATTGGGGTATATTAGATTTGTGGTAAGAGTGGATGTGTGTAACGTCCAAAAGGAATCGTTTCCGACCCCATAAAGTATAAATATTCTTGATCAGCATCAATAGCCGAGTCGATTGAGCCATGTCTGTCTGTCCGTCTGTCCGTCCCCTTCAGCGCCTAGTGCTCAAAGACTATAAGAGCTAGAGCAACGATGTTTTGGATCCAGACTTCTGTGATATGTCACTGCTACAAAAATATTTCAAAACTTCGCCCCGCCCACTTCCGCCCCCACAAAGGACGAAAATCTGTGGCATCCACAATTTTAAAGATATGAGAAAACCAAAAACGTAGAATTGTAGAGAATGACCATATCTTTAAGACTGCGGAATCTGAATTGGATCGTATTATTATTATAGCCAGCATCAAGAAAACAATTTCATTTATTCTCGCCCTGTCTCTCTCTAACACACACGTAGCATAGGCGGCTTTGCTTAGAGTAAAACATTAGCGCCTAGATCTCAGAGACTACAAAAGCTAGAGCAACCAGAGCAACTAGAGCAAAAATCGGACCGAGACGAGTTTGTTTCAAAATTTCGCCACACCCCCTTCCGCCCCCGCAAAGGACGAAAATCTGGGGATATTCAAAAATCTCAGAGACTATTAAGGCTAGAGTAACCAAATTTGGTATCCGCACTCCTGTGTAAAACGTGTATCTCAAAATTTCGCCCCACCCCCTTCCGCACACACAAAGGACGAAAATCTGTTGCATCCACAATATAGCACATTCGAGAAAACTAAAAACGCAGAATCATAGATAATGACCATATCTATCAGATTGCTGAATCTGGATCAGATCGGATCATTTTTGTAGCCAAAAGCAAGAAATCAATTTTCAGTGGCTACGCAGCGCCCGACGTCACGCTCAGACTGATTTTCTGTCTCTCTCGCACGCACTCTTTGTCGTGTCGTTTAATATTAGCGGCGTCTGCCGGAGGAGAGCCATACTGACTTAGTATCGGGTATAACCGTAGAGTTGCGGTGTCCGCATCAACTCACAACGTTCCCCCTCGTTTTGTCTAAATGTTGTCGGCTTATGGTCGATTTTGGGTAAAAAAAAACTAAATATGTGGAGGATTTAGGCATAAGATGAGGTTGGTGCAAAAATAATTTTTTGTTAAAATTGTGTCGGTTTTTAGTCAGTTTCGGGTAGAAATAAGCTAAATATGTGGTCGATTTAGGCTTAAAATGAGTTTGGTGCAAATTTGATTTTTTGTTAAAATAGTGTAGGTTTTTGGTCGATTTTGGGTACTATTAAGCTAAATATGTGGTCGATTTAGGCATTAAATGAGTTTGTTGCAAAAGTGATTTTTTGTTAAAATGGTTTCGGTTTTTGGTCGATTTACGGTAGAAATAATCTAAATATAAGGTCAATTTAGTCATAAGATAAGGTTGGTGCAAAAGTGACTTTTTGTTAAAATGGTTTCGGTTTTTGGTCGATTTTGGTAACAATTAAGCTAAATATGTGCTCGATTTAGGCAATAAATGAGTTTGGTGCAAAAGTGTTTTTTTGTCTAAATAATGTCGGCTTATGGTCCATTTTTGGTCAAAATAAGATATATATGTGGTCGAGTTAGGCTTAACATGGTCGATTTTGGTAACAATTAAGCTAAATATGTGCTCGATTTAGGCATAAAATGAGTTTGGTGCAAAAGTGTTTTTTTGTCTAAATAATGTCGGTTTATGGTCGATTTTGGGTAGAAATAAGCTAAATATAAGGTCGAATTAAATAAAATGAGTTTGGTGCAAAAGTGATTTTTATACCCGATACTCAAAATGAGTATTGGGGTATATTAGATTTGTGGTAAAAGTGGATGTGTGTAACGTCCAAAAGGAATCGTTTCCGACCCCATAAAGTATATATATTCTTGATCAGCATCAATAGCCGAGTCGATTGAGCCATGTCTGTCTGTCCGTCTGTCCGTCCGTCCGTCTGTCCGTCTGTCCGTCCCCTTCAGCGCCTTGTGCTCAAGGACTATAAGAGCTAGAGCAACGATGGCATTTTGATCCAGACTTCTGTGATATGTCACTGCTACAAAAATATTTCAAAACTTCGCCCCGCCCACTTCCGCCCCCACAAAGGACGAAAATCTGTGGCATCCACAATTTTAAAGATATGAGAAATTGTAGAGAATGACCATATCTTTAAGACTGCGGAATCTGAATTGGATCGTATTATTATTATAGCCAGCATCAAGAAAACAATTTCATTTTTTCTCGCCCTGTCTCTCTCTAACACACACGTAGCATAGGCGGCTTTGCTTAGAGTAAAACATTAGCGCCTAGATCTCAGAGACTACAAAAGCTAGAGCAACCAAATTTGGTATCCACACTCCTAATATATCGGACCGAGACGAGTTTGTTTCAAAATTTCGCCACACCCCCTTCCGCCCCCGCAAAGGACGAAAATCTGGGGATATTCCAAAATCTCAGAGACTATTAAGGCTAGAGTAACCAAATTTGGTATCCGCACTCCTGTTAGATCTTACTATAAAACGTGTATCTCAAAATTTCGCCCCACCCCCTTCCGCCCACACAAAAGACGAAAATCTGTTGCATCCACAATATTGCACATTCGAGAAAACTAAAAACGCAGAATCATAGATAATGACCATATCTATCAGATTGCTGAATCTGGATCAGATCAGATCATTTTTATAGCCAATAGGAACAAATCAATTTGCAGTGGCTACGCAGCGCCCGACGTCACGCTCAGACTGATTTTCTGTCTCTCTCGCACGCACTCTTTGTCGTGTCGTTTAATATTAGCGGCGTCTGCCGGAGGAGAGCCATACTGACTTAGTATCGGGTATAAC
The DNA here is from genome assembly GCF_003369915.1 of Drosophila miranda. NCBI lineage: Eukaryota > Metazoa > Arthropoda > Insecta > Diptera > Drosophilidae > Drosophila > Drosophila miranda. The sequence goes on from NW_022881665.1 coordinate 444,622, forward strand.
CGTAGAGTTGCGGTGTCCGCATCAACTCACAACGTTCCCCCTCGTTTTTTGTTAAAATAGTGTAGGTTTTTGGTCCATTTTTGGTCAAAATAGGCTAACATGTGGTCGATGTAGGCATAAGATGAGGTCGGTGCAAAAGTGATTTTTTTTTTAAATGGCGTCGGTTTTTGGTCGATTTTGGGTAGAAATATTCTAAATATAAGTTCAATTAGTCATTAAATGAGTTTGTTGCAAAAGTGATTTTTTGTTAAAATGGTTTCGGTTTTTGGTCGATTTACGGTAGAAATAATCTAAATATAAGGTCAATTTAGTCGCTTTTGGGTACAATTAAGCTAAATATGTGGTCGATTTAGGCACAAAATGAGTTTGGTGCAAAAGTGTTTTTTTGTCTAAATAATGTCGGCTTATGGTCCATTTTTGGTCAAAATAAGCTATATATGTGGTCGAGTTAGGCTTAACATGAGTTTGGTGCAAAATTGATTTTTTGTTAAAATGGTTTCGGTTTTTGTTCGATTTTGGTAACAATTAAGCTAAATATGTTCTCGATTTAGGCATAAAATGAGTTTGGTGCAAAAGTGTTTTTTTGTCTAAATAATGTCGGTTTATGGTCGATTTTGGGTAGAAATAAGCTAAATATAAGGTCGAATTAAATAAAATGAGTTTGGTGCAAAAGTGATTTTTATACCCGATACTCAAAATGAGTATTGGGGTATATTAGATTTGTGGTAAAAGTGGATGTGTGTAACGTCCAAAAGGAATCGTTTCCGACCCCATAAAGTATATATATTCTTGATCAGCATCAATAGCCGAGTCGATTGAGCCATGTCTGTCTGTCCGTCTGTCCGTCCGTCTGTCCGTCTGTCCGTCCCCTTCAGCGCCTTGTGCTCAAAGACTATAAGAGCTAGAGCAACGATGTTTTGGATCCAGACTTCTGTGATATGTCACTGCTACAAAAATATTTCAAAACCTCGCCCCGCCTACTTCCGCCCCCACAAAGGACGAAAATCTGTGGCATCCACAATTTTAAAGATATGAGAAAACCAAAAACGTAGAATTGTAGAGAATGACCATATCTTTAAGACTGCGGAATCTGAATTGGATCGTATTATTATTATAGCCAGCATCAAGAAAACAATTTCATTTATTCTCGCCCTGTCTCTCTCTAACACACACGTAGCATAGGCGGCTTTGCTTAGAGTAAAACATTAGCGCCTAGATCTCAGAGACTACAAAAGCTAGAGCAACCAAATTTGGTATCCACACTCAAGTATATCGGACCGAGACGAGTTTGTTTCAAAATTTCGCCACACCCCCTTCCGCCCCGCAAAGGACGAAAATCTGGCGATATTCAAAAATCTCAGAGACTATTAAGGCTAGAGTAACCAAATTTTGTATCCGCACTCCTGTTAGATCTTACTATAAAACGTGTATCTCAAAATTTCGCCCCACCCCCTTCCGCCCACACAAAGGACGAAAATCTGTTGCATCCACAATATTGCACATTCGAGAAAACTAAAAACGCAGAATCATAGATAATGACCATATCTATCAGATTGCTGAATCTGGATCAGATCGGATCATTTTTGTAGCCAAAAGCAAGAAATCAATTTTCAGTGGCTACGCAGCGCCCGACGTCACGCTCAGACTGATTTTCTGTCTCTCTCGCACGCACTCTTTGTCGTGTCGTTTAATATTAGCGGCGTCTGCCGGAGGAGAGCCATACTGACTTAGTATCGGGTATAACCGTAGAGTTGCGGTGTCCGCAGCAACTCACAACGTTCCCCCTCGTTTTGTCTAAATGTTGTCGGCTTATGGTCGATTTTGGGTAAAAAAAAACTAAATATGTGGACGATTTAGGCATAAGATGAGGTTGGTGCAAAAGTGATTTTTTGTTAAAATTGTGTCGGTTTTTAGTCAGTTTCGGGTAGAAATAAGCTAAATATGTGGTCGATTTAGGCTTAAAATGAGTTTGGTGCAAATTTGATTTTTTGTTAAAATAGTGAAGGTTTTTGGTCGATTTTGGGTACTATTAAGCTAAATATGTGGTCGATTTAGGCATTAAATGAGTTTGTTGCAAAAGTGATTTTTTGTTAAAATGGTTTCGGTTTTTGGTCGATTTACGGTAGAAATAATCTAAATATAAGGTCAATTTAGTCATAAGATAGGGTTGGTGCATAAGTGACTTTTTGTTTAAATGGTGTCGGTTTTTGGTCGCTTTTGGGTACAATTAAGCTAAATATGTGGTCGATTTAGGCATAAAATGAGTTTGGTGCAAAAGTGTTTTTTTGTCTAAAAAATGTCGGCTTATGGTCCATTTTTGGTCAAAATAAGCTATATATGTGGTCGAGTTAGGCTTAACATGAGTTTGGTGCAAAATTGATTTTTTGTTAAAATGGTTTCGGTTTTTAGTCGATTTTGGTAACAATTAAGCTAAATATGTGCTCGATTTAGGCATAAAATGAGTTTGGTGCAAAAGTGTTTTTTTGTCTAAATAATGTCGGTTTATGGTCGATTTTGGGTAGAAATAAGCTAAATATAAGGTCGAATTAAATAAAATGAGTTTGGTGCAAAAGTGATTTTTATACCCGATACTCAAAATGAGTATTGGGGTATATTAGATTTGTGGTAAAAGTGGATGTGTGTAACGTCCAAAAGGAATCGTTTCCGACCCCATAAAGTATATATATTCTTGATCAGCATCAATAGCCGAGTCGATTGAGCCATGTCTGTCTGTCCGTCTGTCCGTCCGTCCGTCTGCCGTCTGTCCGTCCCCTTCAGCGCCTTGTGCTCAAAGACTATAAGAGCTAGAGCAACGATGTTTTGGATCCAGACTTCTGTGATATGTCACTGCTACAAAAATATTTCAAAACTTCGCCCCGCCCACTTCCGCCCCCACAAAGGACGAAAATCTGTGGCATCCACAATTTTAAAGATATGAGAAATTGTAGAGAATGACCATATCTTTAAGACTGCGGAATCTGAATTGGATCGTATTATTATTATAGCCAGCATCAAGAAAACAATTTCATTTTTTCTCGCCCTGTCTCTCTCTAACACACACGTAGCATAGGCGGCTTTGCTTAGAGTAAAACATTAGCGCCTAGATCTCAGAGACTACAAAAGCTAGAGCAACCAAATTTGGTATCCACACTCCTAATATATCGGACCGAGACGAGTTTGTTTCAAAATTTCGCCACACCCCCTTCCGCCCCCGCAAAGGACGAAAATCTGGGGATATTCAAAAATCTCAGAGACTATTAAGGCTAGAGTAACCAAATTTGGTATCCGCACTCCTGTTAGATCTTACTATAAAACGTGTATCTCAAAATTTCGCCCCACCCCCTTCCGCCCACACAAAGGACGAAAATCTGTTGCATCCACAATATTGCACATTCGAGAAAACTAAAAACGCAGAATCATAGATAATGACCATATCTATCAGATTGCTGAATCTGGATCAGATCAGATCATTTTTATAGCCAATAGGAACAAATCAATTTGCAGTGGCTACGCAGCGCCCGACGTCAGGCTCAGACTGATTTTCTGTCTCTCTCGCACGCACTCTTTGTCGTGTCGTTTAATATTAGCGGCGTCTGCCGGAGGAGAGCAATACTGACTTAGTATCGGGTATAACCGTAGAGTTGCGGTGTCCGCATCAACTCACAACGTTCCCCCTCGTTTTTTGTTAAAATAGTGTAGGTTTTTGGTCCATTTTTGGTCAAAATAGGCTAAAATGTGGTCGATGTAGGCATAAGATGAGGTCGGTGCAAAAGTGATTTTTTGTTTAAATGGCGTCGGTTTTTGGTCGATTTTGGGTAGAAATATTCTAAATATAAGTTCGATTAGTCATTAAATGAGTTTGGTGCAAGTGTTTTTTTGTCTAAGTGGTGTCGGTTTATGGTCGATTTTGGGTAAAAAAAACTAAATATGTGGTCGATTTAGGCATAAGATAAGGTTGGTGCAAAAGTGATTTTTTGTTTAAATGGTGTCGGTTTTTGGTCGATTTTGGGTACAATTAAGCTAAATATGTGGTCGATTTAGGCATAAAATGAGTTTGGTGCAAAAGTGTTTTTATACCCGATACTCAAAATGAGTATTGGGGTATATTAGATTTGTGGTAAAAGTGGATGTGTGTAACGTCCAGAAGGAATCGTTTCCGACCCCATAAGGTATATATATTCTTGATCAGCATCAATAGCCGAGTCGATTGAGCCATGTCTGTCTGTCCGTTTGTCCGTCCGTCCGTCTGTCCGTCCCCTTCAGCGCCTGGTGCTCAAAGACTATAAGAGCTAGAGCAACGATGCTTTGGATCCAGACTTCTGTGATATGTCACTACTACAAAAATATTTCAAAACTTCGCCCCGCCCACTTCCGCCCCCACAGAGGACGAAAATCTGTGGCATCCACAATTTTAAAGATATGAGAAAACCAAAAACGTAGAATTGTAGAGAATCATATCTTTAAGACTGCGGAATCTGAATTGGATCGTATTATTATTATAGCAAGCATCAAGAAAACAATTTCATTTTTTCTCGCCCTGTCTCTCTCTAACACACACGTAGCATAGGCTACTTTGCTTAGAGTAAAACATTAGCGCCTAGATCTCAGAGACTACAAAAGCTAGAGCAACCAAATTTGGTATCCACACTCCTAGTATATCGGACCGAGACGAGTTTGTTTCAAAATATCGCCACACTCCCTTCCGCCCCCGCAAAGGACGAAAATCTGGGGATATTCAAAAATCTCAAAAATCACTCCTGTTAGATCTTACTATAAAACATGTATCTCAAAATTTCGCCCCACCCCCTTCCGCCCACACAAAGGACGAAAATCTGTTGCATCCACAATATTGCACGTTCGAGAAAACTAAAAACGCAGAATCATAGATAATGACCATATCTATCAGATTGCTGAATCTGGATCAGATCGGATCATTTTTGTAGCCAAAAGCAAGAAATCAATTTTCAGTGGCTACGCAGCGCCCGACGTCACGCTCAGACTGATTTTCTGTCTCTCTCGCACGCACTCTTTGTCGTGTCGTTTAATATTAGCGGCGTCTGCCGGAGGAGAGCCATACTGACTTAGTATCGGGTATAACCGTAGAGTTGCGGTGTCCGCAGCAACTCACAACGTTCCCCCTCGTTTTGTCTAAATGTTGTCGGCTTATGGTCGATTTTGGGTAAAAAAAAACTAAATATGTGGACGATTTAGGCATAAGATGAGGTTGGTGCAAAAGTGATTTTTTGTTAAAATTGTGTCGGTTTTTAGTCAGTTTCGGGTAGAAATAAGCTAAATATGTGGTCGATTTAGGCTTAAAATGAGTTTGGTGCAAATTTGATTTTTTGTTAAAATAGTGTAGGTTTTTGGTCGATTTTGGGTACTATTAAGCTAAATATGTGGTCGATTTAGGCATTAAATGAGTTTGTTGCAAAAGTGATTTTTTGTTAAAATGGTTTCGGTTTTTGGTCGATTTACGGTAGAAATAATCTAAATATAAGGTCAATTTAGTCATAAGATAAGGTTGGTGCATAAGTGACTTTTTGTTTAAATGGTGTCGGTTTTTGGTCGCTTTTGGGTACAATTAAGCAAAATATGTGGTCGATTTAGGCATAAAATGAGTTTGGTGCAAAAGTGTTTTTTTGTCTAAAAAATGTCGGCTTATGGTCCATTTTTGGTCAAAATAAGCTATATATGTGGTCGAGTTAGGCTTAACATGAGTTTGGTGCAAAATTGATTTTTTGTTAAAATGGTTTCGGTTTTTGGTCGATTTTGGTAACAATTAAGCTAAATATGTGCTCGATTTAGGCATAAAATGAGTTTGGTGCAAAAGTGTTTTTTTGTCTAAATAATGTCGGTTTATGGTCGATTTTGGGTAGAAATAAGCTAAATATAAGGTCGAATTAAATAAAATGAGTTTGGTGCAAAAGTGATTTTTATACCCGATACTCAAAATGAGTAATGGGGTATATTAGATTTGTGTTAAAAGTGGATGTGTGTAACGTCCAAAAGGAATCGTTTCCGACCCCATAAAGTATATATATTCTTGATCAGCATCAATAGCCGAGTCGATTGAGCCATGTCTGTCTGTCCGTCTGTCCGTCTGTCCGTCCCCTTCAGCGCCTTGTGCTCAAACACTATAAGAGCTAGAGCAACGATGTTTTGGATCCAGACTTCTGTGATATGTCACTGCTACAAAAATATTTCAAAACTTCGCCCCGCCCACTTCCGCCCCCACAAAGGACGAAAATCTGTGGCATCCACAATTTTAAAGATATGAGAAATTGTGGAGAATGACCATATCTTTAAGACTGCGGAATCTGAATTGGATCGTATTATTATTATAGCCAGCATCAAAAAAACAATTTCATTTTTTCTCGCCCTGTCTCTCTCTAACACACACGTAGCATAGGCGGCTTTGCTTAGAGTAAAACATTAGCGCCTAGATCTCAGAGACTACAAAAGCTAGAGCAACCAAATTTGGTATCCACACTCCTAATATATCGGACCGAGACGAGTTTGTTTCAAAATTTCGCCACAACCCCTTTCGCCCCCGCAAAGAACGAAAATCTGGGGATATTCAAAAATCTCAGAGACTATTAAGGCTAGAGTAACCAAATTTGGTATCCGCACTCCTGTTAGATCTTACTATAAAACGTGTATCTCAAAATTTCGCCCCACCCCCTTCCGCCCACACAAAGGACGAAAATCTGTTGCATCCACAATATTGCACATTCGAGAAAACTAAAAACGCAGAATCATAGATAATGACCATATCTATCAGATTGCTGAATCTGGATCAGATCAGATCATTTTTATAGCCAATAGGAACAAATCAATTTGCAGTGGCTACGCAGCGCCCGACGTCAGGCTCAGACTGATTTTCTGTCTCTCTCGCACGCACTCTTTGTCGTGTCGTTTAATATTAGCGGCGTCTGCCGGAGGAGAGCAATACTGACTTAGTATCGGGTATAACCGTAGAGTTGCGGTGTCCGCATCAACTCACAACGTTCCCCCTCGTTTTTTGTTAAAATAGTGTAGGTTTTTGGTCCATTTTTGGTCAAAATAGGCTAAAATGTGGTCGATGTAGGCATATGATGAGGTCGGTGCAAAAGTGATTTTTTGTTTAAATGGCGTCGGTTTTTGGTCGATTTTGGGTAGAAATATTCTAAATATAAGTTCGATTAGTCATTAAATGAGTTTGGTGCAAGTGTTTTTTTGTCTAAGTGGTGTCGGTTTATGGTTGATTTTGGGTAAAAAAAAACTAAATATGTGGTCGATTTAGGCATAAGATGAGGTTGGTGCAAAAGTGATTTTTTGTTTAAATGGTGTCGGTTTTTGGTAAATTTTGGGTACTATTAAGCTAAATATGTGGTCGATTTAGGCATTAAATGAGTTTGTTGCAAAAGTGATTTTTTGTTAAAATGGTTTCGGTTTTTGGTCGATTTACGGTAGAAATAATCTAAATATAGGGTCGATTTAGGCATAAGATAAGGTTAGTGCAAAAGTGACTTTTTGTTTAAATGGTGTCGGTTTTTGGTCGATTTAGGGTACAATTAAGCTAAATATGTGGTCGATTTAGGCATAAAATGAGTTTGGTGCAAAAGTGTTTTCTTTGTATAATTAATGTCGGCTTATGGTCCATTTTTGGTCAAAATAAGCTATATATGTGGTCGAGTTAGGCTTAACATGAGTTTGGTGCAAAATTGATTTTTTGTTAAAATGGTTTCGGTTTTTGGTCGATTTTGGTAACAATTAAGCTAAATATGTGCTCGATTTAGGCATAAAATGAGTTTGGTGCAAAAGTGTTTTTTTGTCTAAATAATGTCGGTTTATGGTCGATTTTGGGTAGAAATAAGCTAAATATAAGGTCGAATTAAATAAAATGAGTTTGGTGCAAAAGTGATTTTTATACCCGATACTCAAAATGAGTATTGGGGTATATTAGATTTGTGGTAAAAGTGGATGTGTGTAACGTCCAAAAGGAATCGTTTCCGACCCCATAAAGTATATATATTCTTGATCAGCATCAATAGCCGAGTCGATTGAGCCATGTCTGTCTGTCCGTCTGTCCGTCCGTCCGTCTGCCGTCTGTCCGTCCCCTTCAGCGCCTTGTGCTCAAAGACTATAAGAGCTAGAGCAACGATGTTTTGGATCCAGACTTCTGTGATATGTCACTGCTACAAAAATATTTCTTAACTTCGCCCCGCCCACTTCCGCCCCCACAAAGGACGAAAATCTGTGGCATCCACAATTTTAAAGATATGAGAAATTGTAGACCATATATATGACCATATCTTTAAGACTGCGGAATCTGAATTGGATCGTATTATTATTATAGCCAGCATCAAGAAAACAATTTCATTTTTTCTCGCCCTGTCTCTCTCTAACACACACGTAGCATAGGCTACTTTGCTTAGAGTAAAACATTAGCGCCTAGATCTCAGAGACTACAAAAGCTAGAGCAACCAAATTTGGTATCCACACTCCTAATATATCGGACCGAGACGAGTTTGTTTCAAAATTTCGCCACACCCCCTTCCGCCCCCGCAAAGGACGAAAATCTGGGGATATTCAAAAATCTCAGAGACTATTAAGGCTAGAGTAACCAAATTTGGTATCCGCACTCCTGTTAGATCTTACTATAAAACGTGTATCTCAAAATTTCGCCCCACCCCCTTCCGCCCACACAAAGGACGAAAATCTGTTGCATCCACAATATTGCACATTCGAGAAAACTAAAAACGCAGAATCATAGATAATGACCATATCTATCAGATTGCTGAATCTGGATCAGATCAGATCATTTTTATAGCCAATAGGAACAAATCAATTTGCAGTGGCTACGCAGCGCCCGACGTCACGCTCAGACTGATTTTCTGTCTCTCTCGCACGCACTCTTTGTCGTGTCGTTTAATATTAGCGGCGTCTGCCGGAGGAGAGCAATACTGACTTAGTATCGGGTATAACCGTAGAGTTGCGGTGTCCGCATCAACTCACAACGTTCCCCCTCGTTTTTTGTTAAAATAGTGTAGGTTTTTGGTCCATTTTTGGTCAAAATAGGCTAAAATGTGGTCGATGTAGGCATATGATGAGGTCGGTGCAAAAGTGATTTTTTGTTTAAATGGCGTCGGTTTTTGGTCGATTTCTGGTAGAAATATTCTAAATATAAGTTCGATTAGTCATTAAATGAGTTTGGTGCAAGTGTTTTTTTGTCTAAGTGGTGTCGGTTTATGGTCGATTTTGGGTAAAAAAAACTAAATATGTGGTCGATTTAGGCATAAGATGAGGTTGGTGCAAAAGTGATTTTTTGTTTAAATGGTGTCGATTTTTGGTAGATTTTGGGTACTATTAAGCTAAATATGTGGTCGATTTAGGCATTAAATGAGTTTGTTGCAAAAGTGATTTTTTGTTAAAATGGTTTCGGTTTTTGGTCGATTTACGGTAGAAATAATCTAAATATAGGGTCGATTTAGGCATAAGATAAGGTTAGTGCAAAAGTGACTTTTTGTTTAAATGGTGTCGGTTTTTGGTCGATTTTGGGTACAATTAAGCTAAATATGTGGTCGACTTAGGCATAAAATGAGTTCGGTGCAAAAGTGTTTTTATACCCGATACTCAAAATGAGTATTGGGGTATATTAGATTTGTGGTAAAAGTGGATGTGTGTAACGTCCAGAATGAATCGTTTCCGACCCCATAAGGTATATATATTCTTGATCAGCATCAATAGCCGAGTCGATTGAGCCATGTCTGTCTGTCCGTCTGTCCGTCCGTCCGTCTGTCCGTCTGTCCGTCCCCTTCAGCGCCTAGTGCTCAAAGACTATAAGAGCTAGAGCAACGATGTTTTGGATCCAGACTTCTGTGATATGTCACTGCTACAAAAATATTTCAAAACTTCGCCCCGCCCACTTCCGCCCCCACAAAGGACGAAAATCTGTGGCATCCACAATTTTAAAGATATGAGAAAACCAAAAACGTAGAATTGTAGAGAATCATATCTTTAAGACTGCGGAATCTGAATTGGATCGTATTATTATTATAGCCAGCATCAAGAAAACAATTTCATTTTTTCTCGCCCTGTCTCTCTCTAACACACACGTAGCATAGGCTACTTTGCTTAGAGTAAAACATTAGCGCCTAGATCTCAGAGACTACAAAAGCTAGAGCAACCAAATTTGGTATCCACACTCAAGTATATCGGACCGAGACGAGTTTGTTTCAAAATTTCGCCACACCCCCTTCCGCCCCCGCAAAGGACGAAAATCTGGGGATATTCAAAAATCTCAGAGACTATTAAGGCTAGAGTAACCAAATTTGGTATCCGCACTCCTGTTAGATCTTACTATAAAACGTGTATCTCAAAATTTCGCCCCACCCCCTTCCGCCCACACAAAGGACGAAAATCTGTTGCATCCACAATATTGCACATTCGAGAAAACTAAAAACGCAGAATCATAGATAATGACCATATCTATCAGATTGCTGAATCTGGATCAGATCGGATCATTTTTGTAGCCAAAAGCAAGAAATCAATTTTCAGTGGCTACGCAGCGCCCGACGTCACGCTCAGACTGATTTTCTGTCTCTCTCGCACGCACTCTTTGTCGTGTCGTTTAATATTAGCGGCGTCTGCCGGAGGAGAGCAATACTGACTTAGTATCGGGTATAACCGTAGAGTTGCGGTGTCCGCATCAACTCACAACGTTCCCCCTCGTTTTTTGTTAAAATAGTGTAGGTTTTTGGTCCATTTTTGGTCAAAATAGGCTAAAATGTGGTCGATGTAGGCATATGATGAGGTCGGTGCAAAAGTGATTTTTTGTTTAAATGGCGTCGGTTTTTGGTCGATTTTGGGTAGAAATATTCTAAATATAAGTTCGATTAGTCATTAAATGAGTTTGGTGCAAGTGTTTTTTTGTCTAAGTGGTGTCGGTTTATGGTCGATTTTGGGTAAAAAAAACTAAATATGTGGTCGATTTAGGCATAAGATGAGGTTGGTGCAAAAGTGATTTTTTGTTTAAATGGTGTCGGTTTTTGGTAGATTTTGGGTACTATTAAGCTAAATATGTGGTCGATTTAGGCATTAAATGAGTTTGTTGCAAAAGTGATTTTTTGTTAAAATGGTTTCGGTTTTTGGTCGATTTACGGTAGAAATAATCTAAATATAGGGTCGATTTAGGCATAAGATAAGGTTAGTGCAAAAGTGACTTTTTGTTTAAATGGTGTCGGTTTTTGGTCGATTTAGGGTACAATTAAGCTAAATATGTGGTCGATTTAGGCATAAAATGAGTTTGGTGCAAAAGTGTTTTCTTTGTCTAATTAATGTCGGCTTATGGTCCATTTTTGGTCAAAATAAGCTATATATGTGGTCGAGTTAGGCTTAACATGAGTTTGGTGCAAAATTGATTTTTTGTTAAAATGGTTTCGGTTTTTGGTCGATTTTGGTAACAATTAAGCTAAATATGTGCTCGATTTAGGCATAAAATGAGTTTGGTGCAAAAGTGTTTTTTTGTCTAAATAATGTCGGTTTATGGTCGATTTTGGGTAGAAATAAGCTAAATATAAGGTCGAATTAAATAAAATGAGTTTGGTGCAAAAGTGATTTTTATACCCGATACTCAAAATGAGTATTGGGGTATATTAGATTTGTGGTAAAAGTGGATGTGTGTAACGTCCAAAAGGAATCGTTTCCGACCCCATAAAGTATATATATTCTTGATCAGCATCAATAGCCGAGTCGATTGAGCCATGTCTGTCTGTCCGTCTGTCCGTCCGTCTGTCCGTCTGTCCGTCCCCTTCAGCGCCTTGTGCTCAAAGACTATAAGAGCTAGAGCAACGATGTGTTGGATCCAGACTTCTGTGATATGTCACTGCTACAAAAATATTTCAAAACTTCGCCCCGCCCACTTCCGCCCCCACAAAGGACGAAAATCTGTGGCATCCACAATTTTAAAGATATGAGAAATTGTAGAGAATGACCATATCTTTAAGACTGCGGAATCTGAATTGGATCGTATTATTATTATAGCCAGCATCAAGAAAACAATTTCATTTTTTCTCGCCCTGTCTCTCTCTAACACACACGTAGCATAGGCGGCTTTGCTTAGAGTAAAACATTAGCGCCTAGATCTCAGAGACTACAAAAGCTAGAGCAACCAAATTTGGTATCCACACTCCTAATATATCGGACCGAGACGAGTTTGTTTCAAAATTTCGCCACACCCCCTTCCGCCCCCGCAAAGGACGAAAATCTGGGGATATTCAAAAATCTCAGAGACTATTACAGCTAGAGTAACCAAATTTGGTATCCGCACTCCCGTTAGATCTAACTATAAAACGTGTATCTCAAAATTTCGCCCCACCCCCTTCCGCCCACACAAAAGACGAAAATCTGTTGCATCCACAATATTGCACATTCGAGAAAACTAAAAACGCAGAATCATAGATAATGACCATATCTATCAGATTGCTGAATCTGGATCAGATCAGATCATTTTTATAGCCAATAGGAACAAATCAATTTGCAGTGGCTACGCAGCGCCCGACGTCACGCTCAGACTGATTTTCTGTCTCTCTCGCACGCACTCTTTGCCGTGTCGTTTAATATTAGCGGCGTCTGCCGGAGGAGAGCCATACTGACTTAGTATCGGGTATAACCGTAGAGTTGCGGTGTCCGCAGCAACTCACAACGTTCCCCCTCGTTTTGTCTAAATAATGTCGGTTTATGGTCGATTTTGGGTAGAAATAAGCTAAATATAAGGTCGAATTAAATAAAATGAGTTTGGTGCAAAAGTGATTTTTATACCCGATACTCAAAATGAGTATTGGGGTATATTAGATTTGTGGTAAAAGTGGATGTGTGTAACGTCCAGAAGGAATCGTTTCCGACCCCATAAAGTATATATATTCTTGATCAGCATCAATAGCCGAGTCGATTGAGCCCTGTCTGTCTGTCCGTCCGTCCGTCTGTCCGTCCCCTTCAGCGCCTAGTGCTCAAAGACTATAAGAGCTAGAGCAACGATGTTTTGGATCCAGACTTCTGTGATATGTCACTGCTACAAAAATATTTCAAAACTTCGCCCCCACAAAGGACGAAAATCTGTGTCATCCACAATTTTAAAGATATGAGAAAACCAAAAACGTAGAATTGTAGAGAATGACCATATCTTTAAGACTGCGGAATCTGAATTGGATCGTATTATTATTATAGCCAGCATCAAGAAAACAATTTCATTTTTTCTCGCCCTGTCTCTCTCTAACACACACGTAGCATAGGCGGCTTTGCTTAGAGTAAAACATTAGCGCCTAGATCTCAGAGACTACAAAAGCTAGAGCAACCAAATTTGGTATCCACACTCCTAATATATCGGACCGAGACGAGTTTGTTTCAAAATTTCGCCACACCCCTTCCGCCCCCGCAAAGGACGAAAATCTGGGGATATTCAAAAATCTCAGAGACTATTACAGCTAGAGTAACCAAATTTGGTATCCGCACTCCCGTTAGATCTAACTATAAAACGTGTATCTCAAAATTTCGCCCCACCCCCTTCCGCCCACACAAAAGACGAAAATCTGTTGCATCCACAATATTGCACATTCGAGAAAACTAAAAACGCAGAATCATAGATAATGACCATATCTATCAGATTGCTGAATCTGGATCAGATCAGATCATTTTTATAGCCAATAGGAACAAATCAATTTGCAGTGGCTACGCAGCGCCCGACGTCACGCTCAGACTGATTTTCTGTCTCTCTCGCACGCACTCTTTGCCGTGTCGTTTAATATTAGCGGCGTCTGCCGGAGGAGAGCCATACTGACTTAGTATCGGGTATAACCGTAGAGTTGCGGTGTCCGCATCAACTCACAACGTTCCCCCTCGTTTTTTGTTAAAATAGTGTAGGTTTTTGGTCCATTTTTGGTCAAAATAGGCTAAAATGTGGTCGATGTAGGCATAAGATGAGGTCGGTGCAAAAGTGATTTTTTGTTTATATGGCGTCGGTTTTTGGTCGATTTTGGGTAGCAATATTCTAAATATAAGTTCGATTAGTCACTAAATGAGTTTGGTGCAAGTGTTTTATTGTCTAAGTGGTGTCGGTTTATGGTCGATTTTGGGTAAAAAAAAAAACTAAATATGTGGTCGATTTAGGCATAAGATGAGGTTGGTGCAAAAGTGATTTTTTGTTTAAATGGTGTCGGTTTTTGGTCGATTTTCGGTAGAAATAAGCTAAATAGGTGATCGATTTAGGCTTAAAATGAGTTTGGTACAAAATTGACTTTTTGGTTAAATGGTGTCGGTTTTTGGTCGATTTTGGGTACTATTAAGCTAAATATGTGGTCGATTTAGGCATTAAATAAGTTTGTTGCAAAATTGATTTTTTGTTAAAATGGTTTCGGTTTTTGGTCGATTTTGGGTACTATTAAGCTAAATATGTAGTCGATTTAGGCATTAAATGAGTTTGTTGCAAAAGTGATTATACCCGATACTCAAAATGAATATTGGGGTATATTAGATTTGTGGTAAAAGTGGATGTGTGTAACGTCCAGAAGGAATCGTTTCCGACCCCATAAAGTATATATATTCTTGATCAGCATCAATAGCCGAGTCGATTGAGCCATGTCTGTCTGTCTGTCCGTCTGTCCGTCCGTCCGTCTGTCCGTCTGTCCGTCCCCTTCAGCGCCTAGTGCTCAAAGACTATAAGAGCTAGAGCAACGATGTTTTGGATCCAGACTTCTGTGATACGTCACTGCTACAAAAATAGTTCAAAACTTCGCCCCGCCCACTTCCGCCCTCACAAAGGACGAAAATCTGTGGCATCCACAATTTTAAAGATATGAGAAAACCAAAAACGTAGAATTGTAGAGAATCATATCTTTAAGACTGCGGAATCTGAATTGGATCGTATTATTATTATAGCAAGCATCAAGAAAACAATTTCATTTTTTCTCGCCCTGTCTCTCTCTAACACACACGTAGCATAGGCTACTTTGCTTAGAGTAAAACATTAGCGCCTAGATCTCAGAGACTACAAAAGCTAGAGCAACCAAATTTGGTATCCACACTCAAGTATATCGGACCGAGACGAGATTGTTTCAAAATTTCGCCACACCCCCTTCCGCCCCCGCAAAGGACGAAAATCTGGGGATATTCAAAAATCTCAGAGACTATTAAGGCTAGAGTAACCAAATTTGGTATCCGCACTCCTGTTAGATCTTACTATAAAACGTGTATCTCAAAATTTCGCCCCACCCCCTTCCGCCCACACAAAGGACGAAAATCTGTTGCATCCACAATATTGCACATTCGAGAAAACTAAAAACGCAGAATCATAGATAATGACCATATCTATCAGATTGCTGAATCTGGATCAGATCGGATCATTTTTGTAGCCAAAAGCAAGAAATCAATTTTCAGTGGCTACGCAGCGCCCGACGTCACGCTCAGACTGATTTTCTGTCTCTCTCGCACGCACTCTTTGTCGTGTCGTTTAATATTAGCGGCGTCTGCCGGAGGAGAGCAATACTGACTTAGTATCGGGTATAACCGTAGAGTTGCGGTGTCCGCATCAACTCACAACGTTCCCCCTCGTTTTTTGTTAAAATAGTGTAGGTTTTTGGTCCATTTTTGGTCAAAATAGGCTAAAATGTGGTCGATGTAGGCATATGATGAGGTCGGTGCAAAAGTGATTTTTTGTTTAAATGGCGTCGGTTTTTGGTCGATTTTGGGTAGAAATATTCTAAATATAAGTTCGATTAGTCATTAAATGAGTTTGGTGCAAGTGTTTTTTTGTCTAAGTGGTGTCGGTTTATGGTCGATTTTGGGTAAAAAAAACTAAATATGTGGTCGATTTAGGCATAAGATGAGGTTGGTGCAAAAGTGATTTTTTGTTTAAATGGTGTCGGTTTTTGGTAGATTTTGGGTACTATTAAGCTAAATATGTGGTCGATTTAGGCATTAAATGAGTTTGTTGCAAAAGTGATTTTTTGTTAAAATGGTTTCGGTTTTTGGTCGATTTACGGTAGAAATAATCTAAATATAGGGTCGATTTAGGCATAAGATAAGGTTAGTGCAAAAGTGACTTTTTGTTTAAATGGTGTCGGTTTTTGGTCGATTTAGGGTACAATTAAGCTAAATATGTGGTCGATTTAGGCATAAAATGAGTTTGGTGCAAAAGTGTTTTCTTTGTCTAATTAATGTCGGCTTATGGTCCATTTTTGGTCAAAATAAGCTATATATGTGGTCGAGTTAGGCTTAACATGAGTTTGGTGCAAAATTGATTTTTTGTTAAAATGGTTTCGGTTTTTGGTCGATTTTGGTAACAATTAAGCTAAATATGTGCTCGATTTAGGCATAAAATGAGTTTGGTGCAAAAGTGTTTTTTTGTCTAAATAATGTCGGTTTATGGTCGATTTTGGGTAGAAATAAGCTAAATATAAGGTCGAATTAAATAAAATGAGTTTGGTGCAAAAGTGATTTTTATACCCGATACTCAAAATGAGTATTGGGGTATATTAGATTTGTGGTAAAAGTGGATGTGTGTAACGTCCAAAAGGAATCGTTTCCGACCCCATAAAGTATATATATTCTTGATCAGCATCAATAGCCGAGTCGATTGAGCCATGTCTGTCTGTCCGTCTGTCCGTCCGTCCGTCTGCCGTCTGTCCGTCCCCTTCAGCGCCTTGTGCTCAAAGACTATAAGAGCTAGAGCAACGATGTTTTGGATCCAGACTTCTGTGATATGTCACTGCTACAAAAATATTTCAAAACTTCGCCCCGCCCACTTCCGCCCCCACAAAGGACGAAAATCTGTGGCATCCACAATTTTAAAGATATGAGAAATTGTAGAGAATGACCATATCTTTAAGACTGCGGAATCTGAATTGGATCGTATTATTATTATAGCCAGCATCAAGAAAACAATTTCATTTTTTCTCGCCCTGTCTCTCTCTAACACACACGTAGCATAGGCGGCTTTGCTTAGAGTAAAACATTAGCGCCTAGATCTCAGAGACTACAAAAGCTAGAGCAACCAAATTTAGTATCCACACTCCTAATATATCGGACCGAGACGAGTTTGTTTCAAAATTTCGCCACACCCCCTTCCGCCCCCGCAAAGGACGAAAATCTGGGGATATTCAAAAATCTCAGAGACTATTAAGGCTAGAGTAACCAAATTTGGTATCCGCACTCCTGTTAGATCTTACTATAAAACGTGTATCTCAAAATTTCGCCCCACCCCCTTCCGCCCACACAAAAAACGAAAATCTGTTGCATCCACAATATTGCACATTCGAGAAAACTAAAAACGCAGAATCATAGATAGTGACCATATCTATCAGATTGCTGAATCTGGATCAGATCAGATCATTTTTATAGCCAATAGGAACAAATCAATTTGCAGTGGCTACGCAGCGCCCGACGTCACGCTCAGACTGATTTTCTGTCTCTCTCGCACGCACTCTTTGTCGTGTCGTTTAATATTAGCGGCGTCTGCCGGAGGAGAGCAATACTGACTTAGTATCGGGTATAACCGTAGAGTTGCGGTGTCCGCATCAACTCACAACGTTCCCCCTCGATTTTTGTTAAAATAGTGTAGGTTTTTGGTCCATTTTTGGTCAAAATAGGCTAAAATGTGGTCGATGTAGGCATATGATGAGGTCGGTGCAAAAGTGATTTTTTGTTTAAATGGCGTCGGTTTTTGGTCGATTTTGGGTAGAAATATTCTAAATATAAGTTCGATTAGTCATTAAATGAGTTTGGTGCAAGTGTTTTTTTGTCTAAGTGGTGTCGGTTTATGGTCGATTTTGGGTAAAAAAAACTAAATATGTGGTCGATTTAGGCATAAGATGAGGTTGGTGCAAAAGTGATTTTTTGTTTAAATGGTGTCGGTTTTTGGTAGATTTTGGGTACTATTAAGCTAAATATGTGGTCGATTTAGGCATTAAATGAGTTTGTTGCAAAAGTGATTTTTTGTTAAAATGGTTTCGGTTTTTGGTCGATTTACGGTAGAAATAATCTAAATATAAGGTCAATTTAGTCATAAGATAAGGTTGGTGCAAAAGTGACTTTTTGTTAAAATGGTTTCGGTTTTTGGTCGATTTTGGTAACAATTAAGCTAAATATGTGCTCGATTTAGGCAATAAATGAGTTTGGTGCAAAAGTGTTTTTTTGTCTAAATAATGTCGGCTTATGGTCCATTTTTGGTCAAAATAAGCTATATATGTGGTCGAGTTAGGCTTAACATGAGTTTGGTGCAAAATTGATTTTTTGTTAAAATGGTTTCGGTTTTTGGTCGATTTTGGTAACAATTAAGCTAAATATGTGCTCGATTTAGGCATAAAATGAGTTTGGTGCAAAAGTGTTTTTTTGTCTAAATAATGTCGGTTTATGGTCGATTTTGGGTAGAAATAAGCTAAATATAAGGTCGAATTAAATAAAATGAGTTTGGTGCAAAAGTGATTTTTATACCCGATACTCAAAATGAGTATTGGGGTATATTAGATTTGTGGTAAAAGTGGATGTGTGTAACGTCCAAAAGGAATCGTTTCCGACCCCATAAAGTATATATATTCTTGATCAGCATCAATAGCCGAGTCGATTGAGCCATGTCTGTCTGTCCGTCTGTCCGTCCGTCCGTCTGCCGTCTGTCCGTCCCCTTCAGCGCCTTGTGCTCAAAGACTATAAGAGCTAGAGCAACGATGTTTTGGATCCAGACTTCTGTGATATGTCACTGCTACAAAAATATTTCAAAACTTCGCCCCGCCCACTTCCGCCCCCACAAAGGACGAAAATCTGTGGCATCCACAATTTTAAAGATATGAGAAATTGTAGAGAATGACCATATCTTTAAGACTGCGGAATCTGAATTGGATCGTATTATTATTATTATTATAGCCAGCATCAAGAAAACAATTTCATTTTTTCTCGCCCTGTCTCTCTCTAACACACACGTAGCATAGGCGGCTTTGCTTAGAGTAAACATTAGCGCCTAGATCTCAGAGACTACAAAAGCTAGAGCAACCAAATTTGGTATCCACACTCCTAATATATCGGACCGAGACGAGTTTGTTTCAAAATTTCGCCACACCCCCTTCCGCCCCCGCAAAGGACGAAAATCTGGGGATATTCAAAAATCTCAGAGACTATTAAGGCTAGAGTAACCAAATTTGGTATCCGCAATCCTGTTAGATCTTACTATAAAACGTGTATCTCAAAATTTCGCCCCACCCCCTTCCGCCCACACAAAGGACGAAAATCTGTTGCATCCACAATATTGCACATTCGAGAAAACTAAAAACGCAGAATCATAGATAATGACCATATCTATCAGATTGCTGAATCTGGATCAGATCAGATCATTTTTATAGCCAATAGGAACAAATCAATTTGCAGTGGCTACGCAGCGCCCGACGTCACGCTCAGACTGATTTTCTGTCTCTCTCGCACGCACTCTTTGTCGTGTCGTTTAATATTAGCGGCGTCTGCCGGAGGAGAGCAATACTGACTTAGTATCGGGTATAACCGTAGAGTTGCGGTGTCCGCATCAACTCACAACGTTCCCCCTCGTTTTTTGTTAAAATAGTGTAGGTTTTTGGTCCATTTTTGGTCAAAATAGGCTAAAATGTGGTCGATGTAGGCATATGATGAGGTCGGTGCAAAAGTGATTTTTTGTTTAAATGGCGTCGGTTTTTGGTCGATTTTGGGTAGAAATATTCTAAATATAAGTTCGATTAGTCATTAAATGAGTTTGGTGCAAGTGTTTTTTTGTCTAAGTGGTGTCGGTTTATGGTCGATTTTGGGTAAAAAAAACTAAATATGTGGTCGATTTAGGCATAAGATGAGGTTGGTGCAAAAGTGATTTTTTGTTTAAATGGTGTCGGTTTTTGGTAGATTTTGGGTACTATTAAGCTAAATATGTGGTCGATTTAGGCATTAAATGAGTTTGTTGCAAAAGTGATTTTTTGTTAAAATGGTTTCGGTTTTTGGTCGATTTACGGTAGAAATAATCTAAATATAGGGTCGATTTAGGCATAAGATAAGGTAAGTGCAAAAGTGACTTTTTGTTTAAATGGTGTCGGTTTTTGGTCGATTTTAGGTACAATTAAGCTAAATATGTGGTCGATTTAGGCATAAAATGAGTTTGGTGCAAAAGTGTTTTTATATTAGATTTGTGGTAAAAGTGGATGTGTGTAACGTCCAGAAGGAATCGTTTCCGACCCCATAAGGTATATATATTCTTGATCAGCATCAATAGCCGAGTCGATTGAGCCATGTCTGTCTGTCCGTCTGTCCGTCCGTCCGTCTGTCCGTCTGTCCGTCCCCTTCAGCGCCTAGTGCTCAAAGACTATAAGAGCTAGAGCAACGATGTTTTGGATCCAGACTTCTGTGATATGTCACTGCTACAAAAATATTTCAAAACTTCGCCCCGCCCACTTCCGCCCCCACAAAGGACGAAAATCTGTGGCATCCACAATTTTAAAGATATGAGAAAACCAAAAACGTAGAATTGTAGAGAATCATATCTTTAAGACTGCGGAATCTGAATTGGATCGTATTATTATTATAGCCAGCATCAAGAAAACAATTTCATTTTTTCTCGCCCTGTCTCTCTCTAACACACACGTAGCATAGGCTACTTTGCTTAGAGTAAAACATTAGCGCCTAGATCTCAGAGACTACAAAAGCTAGAGCAACCAAATTTGGTATCCACACTCAAGTATATCGGACCGAGACGAGTTTGTTTCAAAATTTCGCCACACCCCCTTCCGCCCCCGCAAAGGACGAAAATCTGGGGATATTCAAAAATCTCAGAGACTATTAAGGCTAGAGTAACCAAATTTGGTATCCGCACTCCTGTTAGATCTTACTATAAAACGTGTATCTCAAAATTTCGGTCCACCCCCTTCCGCCCACACAAAGGACGAAAATCTGTTGCATCCACAATATTGCACATTCGAGAAAACTAAAAACGCAGAATCATAGATAATGACCATATCTATCAGATTGCTGAATCTGGATCAGATCAGATCATTTTTATAGCCAATAGGAACAAATCAATTTGCAGTGGCTACGCAGCGCCCGACGTCACGCTCAGACTGATTTTCTGTCTCTCTCGCACGCACTCTTTGTCGTGTCGTTTAATATTAGCGGCGTCTGCCGGAGGAGAGCAATACTGACTTAGTATCGGGTATAACCGTAGAGTTGCGGTGTCCGCATCAACTCACAACGTTCCCCCTCGTTTTTTGTTAAAATAGTGTAGGTTTTTGGTCCATTTTTGGTCAAAATAGGCTAAAATGTGGTCGATGTAGGCATATGATGAGGTCGGTGCAAAAGTGATTTTTTGTTTAAATGGCGTCGGTTTTTGGTCGATTTTGGGTAGAAATATTCTAAATATAAGTTCGATTAGTCATTAAATGAGTTTGGTGCAAGTGTTTTTTTGTCTAAGTGGTGTCGGTTTATGGTCGATTTTGGGTAAAAAAAACTAAATATGTGGTCGATTTAGGCATAAGATGAGGTTGGTGCAAAAGTGATTTTTTGTTTAAATGGTGTCGGTTTTTGGTAGATTTTGGGTACTATTAAGCTAAATATGTGGTCGATTTAGGCATTAAATGAGTTTGTTGCAAAAGTGATTTTTTGTTAAAATGGTTTCGGTTTTTGGTCGATTTACGGTAGAAATAATCTAAATATAGGGTCGATTTAGGCATAAGATAAGGTAAGTGCAAAAGTGACTTTTTGTTTAAATGGTGTCGGTTTTTGGTCGATTTTAGGTACAATTAAGCTAAATATGTGGTCGATTTAGGCATAAAATGAGTTTGGTGCAAAAGTGTTTTTATATTAGATTTGTGGTAAAAGTGGATGTGTGTAACGTCCAGAAGGAATCGTTTCCGACCCCATAAGGTATATATATTCTTGATCAGCATCAATAGCCGAGTCGATTGAGCCATGTCTGTCTGTCCGTCTGTCCGTCCGTCCGTCTGTCCGTCTGTCCGTCCCCTTCAGCGCCTAGTGCTCAAAGACTATAAGAGCTAGAGCAACGATGTTTTGGATCCAGACTTCTGTGATATGTCACTGCTACAAAAATATTTCAAAACTTCGCCCCGCCCACTTCCGCCCCCACAAAGGACGAAAATCTGTGGCATCCACAATTTTAAAGATATGAGAAAACCAAAAACGTAGAATTGTAGAGAATCATATCTTTAAGACTGCGGAATCTGAATTGGATCGTATTATTATTATAGCCAGCATCAAGAAAACAATTTCATTTTTTCTCACTTTTACACCAAACTCATTTTATGCCTAAATCGACCACATATTTAGCTTAATTGTACCCAAAGTCGACCAAGACCACATATTTAGCTTAATTGTACACAAAAACGACCAAAAACCGAAACCCTTTTAACAAAAAATCAATTTTGTACCAAACTCATTTTAAGCCTAAATCGACCACATATTTAGCTTATTTCTACCCGAAACTGACCAAAAACCGAAACAATTTTAACAAAAAATCAATTTTGCACCAACCTTATCTTATGCTTAAATCGACCACATATTTAGCTTAATTGTACCCAATATCGACCAAAAACCGAAACCATTTTAACAAAAAATCAATTTTGCACCAAACTCATTTTGAGCCTAAATCGACCACATATTTAGCTTATTTCTACCCGAAACTGACCAAAAACCGACACAATTTTAACAAAAAATCAATTTTGCACCAACCTTATCTTATGCTTAAATCGACCACATATTTAGCTTAATTGTACCCAAAATCGACCAAAAACCGAAACCATTTTAACAAAAACTCACTTTTGTACCAAACTCATTTTATGCCTAAATCGACCACATATTTAGCTTAATTGTACCCAAAATCGACCAAAAACCGAAACCCTTGTAACAAAAAATCAATTTTGCACCAAATTCACTTTGAGCCTAAATCGACCACATATTTAGCTTATTTCTACCCGAAACTGACCAATAACCGACACAATTTTAACAAAAAATCAATTTTGCACCAACCTTATCTTATGCTTAATCGACCACATATTTAGCTTAATTGTACCCAAAGTCGACCAAGACCACATATTTAGCTTAATTGTACCCAAAATCGACCAAAAACCGAAACCCTTGTAACAAAAAATCAATTTTGCACCAAATTCACTTTGAGCCTAAATCGACCACATATTTAGCTTATTTCTACCAGAAACTGACCAAAAACCGAAACAATTTTAACAAAAAATCACTTTTGCACCAACCTTATCTTATGCTTAAATCGACCACATATTTAGCTTAATTGTACCCAAAATCGACCAAAAACCGAAACCATTTTAACAAAAAATCAATTTTGCACCAAACTCATTTTGAGCCTAAATCGACCACATATTTAGCTTATTTCTACCCGAAACTGACCAAAAACCGACACAATTTTAACAAAAAATCACTTTTGCACCAACCTCATCTTATGCCTAAATCGTCTACATATTTAGTTTTTTTTTTACCCAAAATCGACCATAAACCGACAACATTTAGACAAAAAAACACTTTTGCACCAACCTCATCTTATGCCTAAATCGTCCACATATTTAGTTTTTTTTTACCCAAAATCGACCAAAAACCGACACCATTTAAAGAAAAAATCAATTTTGTACCAAACTCATTTTAAGCCTAAATCGACCACATATTTAGCTTATTTCTACCCAAAACTGACCAAAAACCGACACAATTTTAACAAAAAATCACTTTAGCACCAACCTCATTTTATGCCTAAATCGACCACATATTTAGCTTAATTGTACCCAAAATCGACCAAAAATCGAAACCATTTTAACAAAAAATCAATTTTGCACCAACCTTATCTTATGCTTAAATCGACCACATATTTAGCTTAATTGTACCCAAAATCGACCAAAAACCGAAACCATTTTAACAAAAAATCAATTTTGCACCAAACTCATTTTGAGCCTAAATCGACCACATATTTAGCTTATTTCTACCCGAAACTGACCAAAAACCGACACAATTTTAACAAAAAATCACTTTTGCACCAACCTTATCTTATGCTTAAATCGACCACATATTTAGCTTAATTGTACCCAAAATCGACCAAAAACCGAAACCATTTTAACAAAAAATCAATTTTGCACCAAACTCATTTTGAGCCTAAATCGACCACATATTTAGCTTATTTCTACCCGAAACTGACCAAAAACCGACACAATTTTAACAAAAAATCACTTTTGCACCAACCTCATCTTATGCCTAAATCGTCTACATATTTAGTTTTTTTTTTACCCAAAATCGACCATAAACCGACAACATTTAGACAAAAAAACACTTTTGCACCAACCTCATCTTATGCCTAAATCGTCCACATATTTAGTTTTTTTTTACCCAAAATCGACCAAAAACCGACACCATTTAAAGAAAAAATCAATTTTGTACCAAACTCATTTTAAGCCTAAATCGACCACATATTTAGCTTATTTCTACCCAAAACTGACCAAAAACCGACACAATTTTAACAAAAAATCACTTTAGCACCAACCTCATTTTATGCCTAAATCGACCACATATTTAGCTTAATTGTACCCAAAATCGACCAAAAATCGAAACCATTTTAACAAAAAATCAATTTTGCACCAAACTTATTTTAAGCCTAAATCGACCACATATTTAGCTTATTTCTACCCGAAACTGAACAAAAACCGACACAATTTTAACAAAAAATCACTTTAGCACCAACCTCATCTTATGCCTAAATCGACCACATATTTAGCTTAATTGTACCCAAAATAGACCAAAAATCGAAACTATTTTAACAAAAAATCAATTTTGCACCAAACTTATTTTAAGCCCAACTCGACCACATATATATCTTATTTTGACCAAAAATGGACCAAAAACCTACACTATTTTAACAAAAAATCACTTTTTCACCAACCTCATCTTATGCCTAAATCGTCCACATATTTAGTTTTTTTTTACCCAAAATCGACCAAAAACCGACACCATTTAAAGAAAAAATCCCTTTTGCACCAAACTCATTTTAAGCCTAAATCGACCACAAACTTAGCTTATTTCTACCCGAAACTGAACAAAAACCGACACAATTTTAACAAAAAATCACTTTTGCACCAACCTCATCTTATGCTTAAATCGACCACATATTTAGCTTAATTGTACCCAAAATCGACCAAAAACCGAAACCATTTTAACAAAAAATCAATTTTGTACCAAACTCATTTTAAGCCTAAATCGACCACATATTTAGCTTATTTCTACCCGAAACTGACCAAAAACCGACACAATTTTAACAAAAAATTACTTTTGCATCAACCTCATCTTATGCCTAAATCGTCCACATATTTAGTTTGTTTTTACCCAAAATCGACCATAAACCGACAACATTAAGACAAAAAAACACTTTTGCACCAAACTCATTTTATGCCTAAATCGACCACATATTTAGCTTATTTCTACCAGAAACTGACCAAAAACCGAAACAATTTTAACAAAAAATCACTTTTGCACCAACCTTATCTTATGCTTAAATCGACCACATATTTAGCTTAATTGTACCCAAAATCGACCAAAAACCGAAACCATTTTAACAAAAAATCAATTTTGCACCAACCTTATCTTATGCTTAAATCGACCACATATTTAGCTTAATTGTACACAAAGTCGACCAAGACCACATATTTAGCTTAATTGTACCCAAAATCGACCAAAAACCGAAACCCTTTTAACAAAAAATCAATTTTGTACCAAACTCATTTTATGCCTAAATCGACCACATATTTAGCTTATTTATACCAGAAACTGACCAAAAACCGACACAATTTTAACAAAAAATTACTTCTGCACCAACCTTATCTTATGCTTTAATCGACAACATATTCAGCTTAATTGTACCCAAAATCGACCAAAAGCCGAAACCATTTTAACAAAAAATCAATTTTGCACCAAACTCATTTTGAGCCTAAATCAACCACATATTTAGCTTATTTCTACCCGAAACTGACCAAAAACCGACACAATTTTAACAAAAAATCACTTTTGCACCAACCTTATCTTATGCTTAATTCGACCACATATTTAGCTTAATTGTACCCAAAATCGACCAAAAACCGAAACCATTTTAACAAAATATCAATTTTGCACCAAACTCATTTTAAGCCTAAATCGACCACATATTTAGCTTATTTCTACCCGAAACTGACCAAAAACCGACACAATTTTAACAAAAAATCACTTTTGCACCAACCTTATCTTATGCTTTAATCGACAACATATTCAGCTTAATTGTACCCAAAATCGACAAAAAACCGAAACCATTTTAACAAAAAATCTATTTTGCACCAAACTCATTTTGAGCCTAAATCGACCACATATTTAGCTTATTTCTACCCGAAACTGACCAAAAACCGACACAATCTTAACAAAAAATCAATTTTGCACCAACCTTATCTTATGCTTAAATCGACCACATATTTAGCTTAATTGTACCCAAAATCGACCAAAAACCGAAACCATTTTAACAAAAAATCAATTTTGCACCAAACTCATTTTAAGCCTAAATCGACCACATATTTAGCTTATTTCTACCCGAAACTGACCAAAAACCGACACAATTTTAACAAAAAATCAATTTTGCACCAACCTTATCTTATGCTTAAATCGACAACATATTCAGCTTAATTGTACCCAAAATCGACCAAAAACCGAAACCATTTTAACAAAAAATCAATTTTGCACCAAACTCATTTTGAGCCTAAATCGACCACATATTTAGCTTATTTCTACCCGAAACTGACCAAAAACCGACACAATTTTAACAAAAAATCACTTTTGCACCAACCTTATCTTATGCTTAAATCGACCACATATTTAGCTTAATTGTACCCAAAATCGACCAAAAACCGAAACCATTTTAACAAAAAATCTATTTTGCACCAAACTCATTTTGAGCCTAAATCGACCACATATTTAGCTTAATTGTACCCAAAATCGACCAAGACCACATATTTAGCTTAATTGTACCCAAAATCGACCAAAAACCGAAACCCTTTTAACAAAAAATCAATTGTGTACCAAACTCATTTTATGCCTAAATCGACCACATATTTAGCTTATTTCTACCCGAAACCGACCAAAAACCGACACAATTTTAACAAAAAATCACTTTTGTACCAACCTTATCTTATGCTTAAATCGACCACATATTTAGCTTATTTCTACCCGAAACTGACTAAAAACCGACACAATTTTAACAAAAAATCACTTTTGCACCAACCTTATCTTATGCTTAAATCGACCACATATTTAGCTTAATTGTACCCAAAATCGACCAAAAACCGAAACCATTTTAACAAAAAATCTATTTTGCACCAAACTCATTTTGAGCCTAAATCGACCACATATTTAGCTTATTTCTACCCGAAACTGACCAAAAACCGACACAATCTTAACAAAAAATCAATTTTGCACCAACCTTATCTTATGCTTAAATCGACCACATATTTAGCTTAATTGTACCCAAAATCGACCAAAAACCGAAACCATTTTAACAAAAAATCAATTTTGCACCAAACTCATTTTAAGCCTAAATCGACCACATATTTAGCTTATTTCTACCCGAAACTGACCAATAACCGACACAATTTTAACAAAAAATCAATTTTGCACCAACCTTATCTTATGCTTAATCGACCACATATTTAGCTTAATTGTACCCAAAGTCGACCAAGACCACATATTTAGCTTAATTGTACCCAAAATCGACCAAAAACCGAAACCCTTTTAACAAAAAATCAATTTTGTACCAAACTCATTTTATGCCTAAATCGACCACATATTTAGCTTATTTCTACCAGAAACTGACCAAAAACCGAAACAATTTTAACAAAAAATCACTTTTGCACCAACCTTATCTTTTGCTTAAATCGACCACATATTTAGCTTAATTGTAC
The DNA here is from genome assembly GCF_003369915.1 of Drosophila miranda. NCBI lineage: Eukaryota > Metazoa > Arthropoda > Insecta > Diptera > Drosophilidae > Drosophila > Drosophila miranda. The sequence goes on from NW_022881665.1 coordinate 472,587, forward strand.
CCGAAACTGACCAAAAACCGACACAATTTTAACAAAAAATTACTTTTGCACCAACCTTATCTCATGCTTTAATCGACAACATATTCAGCTTAATTCTACCCGAAACTGACCAAAAACCGACACAATTTTAACAAAAAATCAATTTTGCACCAACCTTATCTTATGCCTAAATCGACCACATATTTAGCTTATTTCTACCAGAAACTGACCAAAAACCGAAACAATTTTAACAAAAAATCACTTTTGCACCAACCTTATCTTATGCTTAAATCGACCACATATTTAGCTTAATTGTACCCAAAATCGACCAAAAACCGAAACCATTTTAACAAAAAATCAATTTTGCACCAAACTCATTTTGAGCCTAAATCGACCACATATTTAGCTTATTTCTACCCAAAACTGACCAAAAACCGACACAATTTTAACAAAAAATCAATTTTGCACCAACCTTATCTTATGCTTAAATCGACCACATATTTAGCTTAATAGTACCCAAAATCGACCAAAAACCGAAACCATTTTAACAAAAACTCACTTTTGTACCAAACTCATTTTATGCCTAAATCGACCACATATTTAGCTTAATTGTACCCAAAATCGACCAAAAACCGAAACCCTTGTAACAAAAAATCAATTTTGCACCAAATTCACTTTGAGCCTAAATCGACCACATATTTAGCTTATTTCTACCCGAAACTGACCAATAACCGACACAATTTTAACAAAAAATCAATTTTGCACCAACCTTATCTTATGCTTAATCGACCACATATTTAGCTTAATTGTACCCAAAGTCGACCAAGACCACATATTTAGCTTAATTGTACCCAAAATCGACCAAAAACCGAAACCCTTGTAACAAAAAATCAATTTTGCACCAAATTCACTTTGAGCCTAAATCGACCACATATTTAGCTTATTTCTACCAGAAACTGACCAAAAACCGAAACAATTTTAACAAAAAATCACTTTTGCACCAACCTTATCTTATGCTTAAATCGACCACATATTTAGCTTAATTGTACCCAAAATCGACCAAAAACCGAAACCATTTTAACAAAAAATCAATTTTGCACCAAACTCATTTTGAGCCTAAATCGACCACATATTTAGCTTATTTCTACCCGAAACTGACCAAAAACCGACACAATTTTAACAAAAAATCACTTTTGCACCAACCTCATCTTATGCCTAAATCGTCTACATATTTAGTTTTTTTTTTACCCAAAATCGACCATAAACCGACAACATTTAGACAAAAAAACACTTTTGCACCAACCTCATCTTATGCCTAAATCGTCCACATATTTAGTTTTTTTTTACCCAAAATCGACCAAAAACCGACACCATTTAAAGAAAAAATCAATTTTGTACCAAACTCATTTTAAGCCTAAATCGACCACATATTTAGCTTATTTCTACCCAAAACTGACCAAAAACCGACACAATTTTAACAAAAAATCACTTTAGCACCAACCTCATTTTATGCCTAAATCGACCACATATTTAGCTTAATTGTACCCAAAATCGACCAAAAATCGAAACCATTTTAACAAAAAATCAATTTTGCACCAAACTTATTTTAAGCCTAAATCGACCACATATTTAGCTTATTTCTACCCGAAACTGAACAAAAACCGACACAATTTTAACAAAAAATCACTTTAGCACCAACCTCATCTTATGCCTAAATCGACCACATATTTAGCTTAATTGTACCCAAAATAGACCAAAAATCGAAACTATTTTAACAAAAAATCAATTTTGCACCAAACTTATTTTAAGCCCAACTCGACCACATATATATCTTATTTTGACCAAAAATGGACCAAAAACCTACACTATTTTAACAAAAAATCACTTTTTCACCAACCTCATCTTATGCCTAAATCGTCCACATATTTAGTTTTTTTTTACCCAAAATCGACCAAAAACCGACACCATTTAAAGAAAAAATCCCTTTTGCACCAAACTCATTTTAAGCCTAAATCGACCACAAACTTAGCTTATTTCTACCCGAAACTGAACAAAAACCGACACAATTTTAACAAAAAATCACTTTTGCACCAACCTCATCTTATGCTTAAATCGACCACATATTTAGCTTAATTGTACCCAAAATCGACCAAAAACCGAAACCATTTTAACAAAAAATCAATTTTGTACCAAACTCATTTTAAGCCTAAATCGACCACATATTTAGCTTATTTCTACCCGAAACTGACCAAAAACCGACACAATTTTAACAAAAAATTACTTTTGCATCAACCTCATCTTATGCCTAAATCGTCCACATATTTAGTTTGTTTTTACCCAAAATCGACCATAAACCGACAACATTAAGACAAAAAAACACTTTTGCACCAAACTCATTTTATGCCTAAATCGACCACATATTTAGCTTAATTGTACCCAAAATCGACCAAAAATCGAAACCATTTTAACAAAAAATCAATTTTGCACCAAACTTATTTTAAGCCTAAATCGACCACATATTTAGCTTATTTCTACCCGAAACTGAACAAAAACCGACACAATTTTAACAATAAATCACTTTAGCACCAACCTCATCTTATGCCTAAATCGACCACATATTTTGCTTAATTGTACCCAAAATCGACCAAAAACCGAAACCATTTAAACAAAAAATCACTTTTGCACCAACCTTATGTTATGCCTAACTCGACCACATATATATCTTATTTTGACCAAAAATGGACCAAAAACCTACACTATTTTAACAAAAAATCACTTTTGCACCAACCTCATCTTATGCCTAAATCGTCCACATATTTAGTTTTTTTTTACCCAAAATCGACCAAAAACCGACACCATTTAAAGAACAAATCAATTTTGTACCAAACTCATTTTAAGCCTAAATCGACCACATATTTAGCTTATTTCTACCCAAAACTGACCAAAAACCGACACAATTTTAACAAAAAATCACTTTAGCACCAACCTCATTTTATGCCTAAATCGACCACATATTTAGCTTAATTGTACCCAAAATAGACCAAAAATCGAAACTATTTTAACAAAAAATCAATTTTGCACCAAACTTATTTTAAGCCTAAATCGACCACATATTTAGCTTATTTCTACCCGAAACTGAACAAAAACCGACACAATTTTAACAAAAAATCACTTTAGCACCAACCTCATCTTATGCTTAGATCGACCACATATTTAGCATAATAGTACCCAAAATCGACCAAAAACCGAAACCATTTTAACAAAAAATCAATTTTGCACCAAACTCATTTTAAGCCTAAATCGACCACATATTTAGCTTATTTCTACCCAAAACTGACCAAAAACCGACACAATTTTAACAAAAAATCATTTTTGCACCAACCTTATCTTATGCCTAAATCGTCCACATATTTAGCTTTTTTTACCCAAAATCGACCATAAGCCGACAACATTTAGACAAAAAAAACACTTTTGCACCAAACTCATTTTATGCCTAAATCGACCACATATTTAGCTTATTTCTACCCGAAACTGAACAAAAACCGACACAATTTTAACAAAAAATCACTTTAGCACCAACCTCATCTTATGCTTAAATCGACCACATATTTAGCATAATTGTACCCAAAATCGACCAAAAACCGAAACCATTTTAACAAAAAATCAATTTTGTACCAAACTCATTTTAAGCCTAAGTCGACCACATATTTAGCTTATTTCTACCCAAAACTGACCAAAAACCGACACAATTTTAACAAAAAATCACTTTTGCACCAACCTTATCTTATGCCTAAATCGTCCACATATTTAGCTTTTTTTACCCAAAATCGACCATAAACCGACAACATTTAGACAAAAAAAACACTTTTGCACCAAACTCATTTTATGCCTAAATCGACCACATATTTAGGTCAATTGTACCCGAAACTGACCAAGAACCGACACAATTTTAACAAAAAATCACTTTTGCACCAACCTCATCTTATGCCTAAATCGTCTACATATTTATTTTTTTTTTTTACCCAAAATCGACCATAAACCGACAACATTTAGACAAAAAAACACTTTTGCACCAAACTCATTTTATGCCTAAATCGACCACATATTTAGCTTAATTGTACCCAAAATCGACCAAAAACCGAAACCATTTAAACAAAAAATCACTTTTGCACCAACCTTATGTTATGCCTAACTCGACCACATATATATCTTATTTTGACCAAAAATGGACCAAAAACCGACACAATTTTAACAAAAAATCACTTTTGCACCAACCTCATCTTATGCCTAAATCGACCACATATTTAGCTTAATTGTACCCGAAACTGACCAAAAACCGACACAATTTTAACAAAAAATCACTTTTGCACCAACCTCATCTTATGCCAAAATCGACCACATATTTAGCTTAATTGTACCCAAAATCGACCAAAAACCGAAACCATTTTAACAAAAAAATCACTTTTGCAACAAGCTCATTTAATGCCTAAATCGACCACATATTTAGCTTAATAGTACCCAAAATTGACCAAAAACCGAAACCATTTTAACAAAAAATCATTTTTGCACCAAACTTATTTTAAGCCTAAATCGACCATGTATTTAGCTTATTTCTACCCAAAACTGACCAAAAACCGACACAATTTTAACAAAAAATCACTTTTGCACCACCAAAATCGACCATAAACCGACATTATTTAGACAAAAAAACACTTTTGCACCAAACTCATAAATCGACCAAGACCACATATTTAGCTTAATTGTACCCAAAATCGACCAAAAACCGAAACCCTTTTAACAAAAAATCAATTTTGCACCAATCTCATTTTAAGCCTAAATCGACCACATATTTAGCTTATTTCTACCCGAAACTGACCAAAAACCGACACAATTTTAACAAAAAATCAATTTTGCACCAACCTTATCTTATGCTTAAATCGACCACATATTTAGCTTAATTGTACCCAAAATCGACCAAGACCACATATTTAGCTTAATTGTACCCAAAATCGACCAAAAACCGAAACCCTTTTAACAAAAAATCAATTTTGCACCAAACTCATTTTAAGCCTAAATCGACCACATATTTAGCTTATTTCTACCCGAAACTGACCAAAAACCGACACAATTTTAACAAAAAATCATTTTTGCACCAACCTTATCTTATGCTTAAATCGACCACATAATTATCTTAATTGTACCCAAAATCGACCAAAAACCGAAACCATTTTAACAAAAAATCACTTTTGCACCAACCTTATCTTATGCTTAAATCGACAACATATTCAGCTTAATTGTACCCAAAATCGACCAAAAACCGAAACCCTTTTAACAAAAAATCATTTTTGCAACAACCTTATCTTATGCTTAAATCGACCACATAATTATCTTAATTGTACCCAAAATCGACCAAAAACCGAAACCATTTTAACAAAAAGTCATTTTTGCACCAACCTTATCTTATGCTTAAATCGACAACATATTCAGCTTAATTGTACCCAAAATCGACCAAGACCACATATTTAGCTTAATTGTACCCAAAATCGACCAAAAACCGAAACCCTTTTAACAAAAAATCATTTTTTCACCAAACTCATTTTAAGCCTAAATCGACCACATATTTAGCTTATTTCTACCCGAAACTGACCAAAAACCGAAACCATTTTAACAAAAAATCACTTTTGCACCAACCTTATCTTATGCTTAAATCGACAACATATTCAGCTTAATTGTACCCAAAATCGACCAAGACCACATATTTAGCTTAATTGTACCCAAAATCGACCAAAAACCGAAACCATTTTAACAAAAAATCAATTTTGCACCAAACTCATTTTAAGCCTAAATCGACCACATATTTAGCTTATTTCTACCCGAAACTGACCAAAAACCGACACAATTTTAACAAAAAATCAATTTTGCACCAACCTTATCTTATGCTTAAATCGACCACATATTTAGCTTAATTGTACCCAAAATCGACCAAAAACCTACACCATTTAAACAAAAAGTCATTTTTGCACCAACCTTATCTTATGCTTAAATCGACAACATATTTAGCTTAATTGTACCCAAAATCGACCAAAAACCGAAACCATTTTAACAAAAAATCAATTTTGCACCAAACTCATTTTAAGCCTAAATCGACCACATATTTAGCTTATTTATACCCGAAACTGACCAAAAACCGACACAATTTTAACAAAAAATCAATTTTGCACCAACCTTATCTTATGCTTAAATCGACAACATATTTAGCTTAATTGTACCCAAAATCGACCAAAAACCGAAACCATTTTAACAAAAAATCAATTTTGCACCAAACTCATTTTAAGCCTAAATCGACCACATATTTAGCTTATTTCTACCCGAAACTGACCAAAAACCGACACAATTTTAACAAAAAATCAGATTTGCACCAACCTTATCTTATGCATAAATCGACAACATATTCAGCTTAATTGTACCCAAAATCGACCAAGACCACATATTTAGCTTAATTGTACCCAAAATCGACCAAAAACCGAAACCCTTTTAACAAAAAATCAATTTTGCACCAAACTCATTTTAAGCCTAAATCGACCACATATTTAGCTTATTTCTACCCGAAACTGACCAAAAACCGACACAATTTTAACAAAAAATCATTTTTGCACCAACCTTATCTTATGCTTAAATCGACCACATATTTAGCTTAATTGTACCCAAAATCGACCAAAAACCGAAACCATTTTAACAAAAAATCACTTTTGCACCAACCTTATCTTATGCTTAAATCGACAACATATTCAGCTTAATTGTACCCAAAATCGACCAAGACCACATATTCAGCTTAATTGTACCCAAAATCGACCAAAAACCGAAACCCTTTTAACAAAAAATCAATTTTGCACCAAACTCATTTTAAGCCTAAATCGACCACATATTTAGCTTATTTCTACCCGAAACTGACCAAAAACCGACACAATTTTAACAAAAAATCAATTTTGCACCAACCTTATCTTATGCATAAATCGACAACATATTCAGCTTAATTGTACCCAAAATCGACCAAGACCACATATTTAGCTTAATTGTACCCAAAATCGACCAAAAACCGAAACCCTTTTAACAAAAAATCAATTTTGCACCAAACTCATTTTAAGCCTAAATCGACCACATATTTAGCTTATTTCTACCCGAAACTGACCAAAAACCGACACAATTTTAACAAAAAATCATTTTTGCACCAACCTTATCTTATGCTTAAATCGACCACATATTTAGCTTAATTGTACCCAAAATCGACCAAAAACCGAAACCATTTTAACAAAAAATCACTTTTGCACCAACCTTATCTTATGCTTAAATCGACAACATATTCAGCTTAATTGTACCCAAAATCGACCAAGACCACATATTTAGCTTAATTGTACCCAAAATCGACCAAAAACCGAAACCCTTTTAACAAAAAATCAATTTTGCACCAAACTCATTTTAAGCCTAAATCGACCACATATTTAGCTTATTTCTACCCGAAACTGACCAAAAACCGACACAATTTTAACAAAAAATCAATTTTGCACCAACCTTATCTTATGCTTAAATCGACCACATATTTAGCTTAATTGTACCCAAAATCGACCAAGACCACATATTTAGCTTAATTGTACCCAAAATCGACCAACAACCGAAACCCTTTTAACAAAAAATCAATTTTGCACCAAACTCATTTTAAGCCTAAATCGACCACATATTTAGCTTATTTCTACCCGAAACTGACCAAAAACCGACACAATTTTTCCTTAAAATCAATTTTGCACCAACCTTATCTTATGCTTAAATCGACCACATATTTAGCTTAATTGTACCCAAAATCGACCAAAAACCTAAACCCTTTTAACAAAAAATCAATTTTGCACCAAACTCATTTTGAGCCTAAATCGACCACATATTTAGCTTATTTCTACCCGAAACTGACCGAAAACCGACACAATTTTAACAAAAAATCAATTTCTCACCAACCTTATCTTATGCTTAAATCGACCACATATTTAGCTTAATTGTAACCAAAATCGACCAAAAACCGAAACCATTTTAACAAAAAATCAATTTTGCACCAAACTCATTTTAAGCCTAAATCGACCACATATTTAGCTTATTTCTACCCGAAACTGACCAAAAACCGAAACAATTTTAACAAAAAATCAATTTTGCACCAACCTTATCTTATGCTTAAATCGACCACATATTTAGCATAATTGTACCCAAAATCGACCGAAACCACATATTTAGCTTAATTGTACCCAAAATCGACCAAAAACCGAAACCCTTTTAACAAAAAATCAATTTTGCACCAAACTCATTTAAAGCCTAAATCGACCACATATTTAGCTTATTCCTACCCAAAACTGACCAAAAACCGACACAATTTTAACAAAAAATCACTTTTGCACCAACCTCATCTTATGCCTAAATCGACCACATATTTAGCTTAATTGTACCCAAAATCGACCAAAAACCGAAACCATTTTAACAAAAAATCAATTTTGCACCGAACTCATTTTAAGCCTAAATCGACCACATATGTAGCTTATTTCTACCCGAAACTGACCAAAAACCGACACAATTTTAACAAAAAACGAGGGGGAACGTTGTGAGTTGCTGCGGAGACCGCAACTCTACAGTTATACCCGATACTAAGTCAGTATGGCTCTCCTCCGGCAGACGCCGCTAATATTAAACGACACGACAAAGAGTGCGTGCGAGAGAGACAGAAAATCAGTCTGAGCGTGACGTCGGGCGCTGCGTAGCCAGTGGAAATTGATTTGTTCCTTTTGGCTATAAAAATGATTTGATCTGAGCCAGATTCAGCAATCTGATAGATATGGTCATTATCTATGATTCTGCGTTTTAGTTTTCTCGAATGTGCAATATTGTGGATGCAACAGATTTTCGTCCTTTGTGTGGGCGGAAGGGGGTGGGGCGAAATTTTGAGATACACGTTTTATAGTAAGATCTAACAGGAGTGCGGATACCAAATTTGGTTACTCTAGCCTTAATAGTCTCTGAGATTTTTGAATATCCCCAGATTTTCGTCCTTTGCGGGGGCGGAAGGGGGTGTGGCGAAATTTTGAAACAAACTCGTCTCGGTCCGATATACTTGAGTGTGGATACCAAATTTGGTTGCTCTAGCTTTTGTAGTCTCTGAGATCTAGGCGCTAATGTTTTACTCTAAGCAAAGTAGCCTATGCTACGTGTGTGTTAGAGAGAGACAGGGCGAGAAAAAATGAAATTGTTTTCTTGATGCTGGCTATAATAATAATACGATCCAATTCAGATTCCGCAGTCTTAAAGATATGATTCTCTACAATTCTACGTTTTTGGTTTTCTCATATCTTTAAAATTGTGGATGCCACAGATTTTCGTCCTTTGTGGGGGCGGAAGTGGGCGGGGCGAAGTTTTGAAATATTTTTGTAGCAGTGACATATCACAGAAGTCTGGATCCAAAACATCGTTGCTCTCGCTCTTATAGTCTTTGAGCACTAGGCGCTGAAGGGGACGGACAGACGGACAGACGGACGGACGGACAGACGGACAGACAGACATGGCTCAATCGACTCGGCTATTGATGCTGATCAAGAATATATATACTTTATGGGGTCGGAAACGATTCCTTCTGGACGTTACACACATCCACTTTTACCACAAATCTAATATACCCCAATACTCATTTTGAGTATCGGGTATAAAAACACTTTTGCACCAAACTCATTTTATGCCTAAACCGACCACATATTTAGCTTAATTGTACCCAAAATCGACCAAATATCGAAACCATTTTAACAAAAAATCAATTTTGCAGCAAACTCATTTTAAGCCTAAATCGACCACATATTTAGCTTATTCCTACCCGAAACTGACCAAAAACCGACACAATTTTAACAAAAAATCACTTTTGCACCAACCTCATCTTATGCCAAAATCGACCACATATTTAGCTTAATTGTACCCAAAATCGACCAAAAACCGAAACCATTTTAACAAAAAAAATCCCTTTTGCAACAAACTCATTTATTGCCTAAATCGACCACATATTTAGCTTAATAGTACCCAAAATTGACCAAAAACCGAAACCATTTTAACAAAAAATCATTTTTGCACCAAACTTATTTTAAGCCTAAATCGACCACGTATTTAGCTTATTTCTACCCAAAACTGACCAAAAACCGACACAATTTTAACAAAAAATCACTTTTGCACCACCAAAATCGACCATAAACCGACATTATTTAGACAAAAAAACACTTTTGCACCAAACTCATTTTATGCCTAAATCGAACACATATTTAGCTTAATTGTACCCAAAATCGACCAAAAACCGACACCATTTAAACAAAAAGTCACTTTTGTACCAAACTCATTTTAAGCCTAAATCGACCACCTATTTAGCTTATTTCTAGCGAAAATCGACCAAAAACCTACACCTATTAAACAATAAATCACTTTTGCACCAACCTCATCTTATGCCTAACTCGACCACATATATAGCTTATTTTGACCAAAAAAGGACCAAAAACCTACACTATTTAAACAAAAAATCACTTTTGCACCAAACTCATTTTATTTAATTCGACCTTATATTTAGCTTATTTCTACCCAAAATGGACCATAAACCGACATTATTTAGACAAAAAAACACTTTTGCACCAAACTCATTTTATGCCTAAATCGACCACATATTTAGCTTAATTGTACCCGAAACTGACCAAAAACCGACACAATTTTAACAAAAAATCACTTTTGCACCAACCTCATCTTATGCCTAAATCGACCACATATTTAGCTTAATTGTACCCGAAACTGACCAAAAACCGACACAATTTTAACAAAAAATCACTTTTGCACCAACCTCATCTTATGCCAAAATCGACCACATATTTAGCTTAATTGTACCCAAAATCGACCAAAAACCGAAACCATTTTAACAAAAAAATCACTTTTGCAACAAGCTCATTTAATGCCTAAATCGACCACATATTTAGCTTAATAGTACCCAAAATTGACCAAAAACCGACACAATTTTAACAAAAAATCACTTTTGCACCACCAAAATCGACCATAAACCGACATTATTTAGACAAAAAAACACTTTTGCACCAAACTCATTTTATGCCTAAATCGAACACATATTTAGCTTAATTGTACCCAAAATCGACCAAAAACCGACACCATTTAAACAAAAAATCACTTTTGCACCAAACTCATTTTATTTAATTCGACCTTATATTTAGCTTATTTCTACCCAAAATGGACCATAAACCGACATTATTTAGACAAAAAAACACTTTTGCACCAAACTCATTTTATGCCTAAATCGACCACATATTTAGCTTAATTGTACCCGAAACTGACCAAAAACCGACACAATTTTAACAAAAAATCACTTTTGCACCAACCTCATCTTATGCCTAAATCGACCACATATTTAGCTTAATTGTACCCGAAACTGACCAAAAACCGACACAATTTTAACAAAAAATCACTTTTGCACCAACCTCATCTTATGCCAAAATCGACCACATATTTAGCTTAATTGTACCCAAAATCGACCAAAAACCGAAACCATTTTAACAAAAAAATCACTTTTGCAACAAGCTCATTTAATGCCTAAATCGACCACATATTTAGCTTAATAGTACCCAAAATTGACCAAAAACCGAAACCATTTTAACAAAAAATCATTTTTGCACCAAACTTATTTTAAGCCTAAATCGACCATGTATTTAGCTTATTTCTACCCAAAACTGACCAAAAACCGACACAATTTTAACAAAAAATCACTTTTGCACCACCAAAATCGACCATAAACCGACATTATTTAGACAAAAAAACACTTTTGCACCAAACTCATAAATCGACCAAGACCACATATTTAGCTTAATTGTACCCAAAATCGACCAAAAACCGAAACCCTTTTAACAAAAAATCAATTTTGCACCAAACTCATTTTAAGCCTAAATCGACCATATTTAGCTTATTTCTACCCGAAACTGACCAAAAACCGACACAATTTTAACAAAAAATCAATTTTGCACCAACCTTATCTTATGCTTAAATCGACAACATATTCAGCTTAATTGTACCCAAAATCGACCAAGACCACATATTTAGCTTAATAGTACCCAAAATCGACCAAAAACCGAAACCCTTTTAACAAAAAATCAATTTTGCACCAAACTCATTTGAAGCCTAAATCGACCACATATTTAGCTTATTTCTACCCGAAACTGACCAAAAACCGACACAATTTTAACAAAAAATCATTTTTGCACCAACCTTATCTTATGCTTAAATCGACCACATAATTATCTTAATTGTACCCAAAATCGAACAAAAACCGACACCAATTAAACAAAAAGTCATTTTTGCACCAACCTTATATTATGCTTAAATCGACAACATATTCAGCTTAATTGTACCCAAAATCGACCAAGACCACATATTTAGCTTAATTGTACCCAAAATCGACCAAAAACCGAAACCCTTTTAACAAAAAATCAATTTTGCACCAAACTCATTTTAAGCCTAAATCGACCACATATTTATCTTATTTCTACCCGAAACTGACCAAAAACCGACACAATTTTAACAAAAAATCAATTTTGCACCAACCTTATCTTATGCTTAAATCGACCACATATTTAGCTTAATTGTTCCCAAAATCGACCAAGACCACATATTTAGCTTAATTGTACCCAAAATCGACCAAAAACCAAAACCATTTTAACAAAAAAATCAATTTTGCACCAAACTCATTTTATGCCTAAATCGACCACATATTTAGCTTATTTCTACCCGAAACTGACCAAAAACCGACACAATTTTAACAAAAAATCACTTTTGCACCAACCTTATCTTATGCTTAAATCGACCACATATTTAGCTTAATTGTACCCAAAATCGACCAAAAACCGAAACCATTTTAACATAAAATCAATTTTGCTCCAAACTCATTTTAAGCCTAAATCGACCACATATTTAGCTTATTTCTACCCGAAACTGACCAAAAACCGACACAATTGTAACAAAAAATCACTTTTGCACCAACCTTATCTTATGCTTAAATCGACCACATATTTAGCTTAATTGTACCCAAAATCGACCAAAAACCTACACCATTTAAACAAAAAGTCATTTTTGCACCAACCTTATCTTATGCTTAAATCGACAACATATTTAGCTTAATTGTACCCAAAATCGACCAAAAACCGAAACCATTTTAACAAAAAATCAATTTTGCACCAAACTCATTTTAAGCCTAAATCGACCACATATTTATCTTATTTCTACCCGAAACTGACCAAAAACCGACACAATTTTAACAAAAAATCAATTTTGCACCAACCTTATCTTATGCTTAAATCGACCACATATTTAGCTTAATTGTTCCCAAAATCGACCAAGACCACATATTTAGCTTAATTGTACCCAAAATCGACCAAAAACCAAAACCATTTTAACAAAAAAATCAATTTTGCACCAAACTCATTTTATGCCTAAATCGACCACATATTTAGCTTATTTCTACCCGAAACTGACCAAAAACCGACACAATTTTAACAAAAAATCACTTTTGCACCAACCTTATCTTATGCTTAAATCGACCACATATTTAGCTTAATTGTACCCAAAATCGACCAAAAACCGAAACCATTTTAACAAAAAATCAATTTTGCACCAAACTCATTTTAAGCCTAAATCGACCACATATTTAGCTTATTTCTACCCGAAACTGACCAAAAACCGACACAATTTTAACAAAAAATCAATTTTGCACCAACCTTATCTTATGCTTAAATCGACCACATATTTAGCTTAATTGTACCCAAAATCGACCAAAAACCTACACCATTTAAACAAAAAGTCATTTTTGCACCAACCTTATCTTATGCTTAAATCGACAACATATTTAGCTTAATTGTACCCAAAATCGACCAAAAACCGAAACCATTTTAACAAAAAATCAATTTTGCACCAAACTCATTTTAAGCCTAAATCGACCACATATTTAGCTTATTTATACCCGAAACTGACCAAAAACCGACACAATTTTAACAAAAAATCAATTTTGCACCAACCTTATCTTATGCTTAAATCGACAACATATTTAGCTTAATTGTACCCAAAATCGACCAAAAACCGAAACCATTTTAACAAAAAAATCAATTTTGCACCAAACTCATTTTAAGCCTAAATCGACCACATATTTAGCTTATTTCTACCCGAAACTGACCAAAAACCGACACAATTTTAACAAAAAATCAGATTTGCACCAACCTTATCTTATGCATAAATCGACAACATATTCAGCTTAATTGTACCCAAAATCGACCAAGACCACATATTTAGCTTAATTGTACCCAAAATCGACCAAAAACCGAAACCCTTTTAACAAAAAATCAATTTTGCACCAAACTCATTTTAAGCCTAAATCGACCACATATTTAGCTTATTTCTACCCGAAACTGACCAAAAACCGACACAATTTTAACAAAAAATCATTTTTGCACCAACCTTATCTTATGCTTAAATCGACCACATATTTAGCTTAATTGTACCCAAAATCGACCAAAAACCGAAACCATTTTAACAAAAAATCACTTTTGCACCAACCTTATCTTATGCTTAAATCGACAACATATTCAGCTTAATTGTACCCAAAATCGACCAAGACCACATATTCAGCTTAATTGTACCCAAAATCGACCAAAAACCGAAACCCTTTTAACAAAAAATCAATTTTGCACCAAACTCATTTTAAGCCTAAATCGACCACATATTTAGCTTATTTCTACCCGAAACTGACCAAAAACCGACACAATTTTAACAAAAAATCAATTTTGCACCAACCTTATCTTATGCATAAATCGACAACATATTCAGCTTAATTGTACCCAAAATCGACCAAGACCACATATTTAGCTTAATTGTACCCAAAATCGACCAAAAACCGAAACCCTTTTAACAAAAAATCAATTTTGCACCAAACTCATTTTAAGCCTAAATCGACCACATATTTAGCTTATTTCTACCCGAAACTGACCAAAAACCGACACAATTTTAACAAAAAATCATTTTTGCACCAACCTTATCTTATGCTTAAATCGACCACATATTTAGCTTAATTGTACCCAAAATCGACCAAAAACCGAAACCATTTTAACAAAAAATCACTTTTGCACCAACCTTATCTTATGCTTAAATCGACAACATATTCAGCTTAATTGTACCCAAAATCGACCAAGACCACATATTTAGCTTAATTGTACCCAAAATCGACCAAAAACCGAAACCCTTTTAACAAAAAATCAATTTTGCACCAAACTCATTTTAAGCCTAAATCGACCACATATTTAGCTTATTTCTACCCGAAACTGACCAAAAACCGACACAATTTTAACAAAAAATCAATTTTGCACCAACCTTATCTTATGCTTAAATCGACCACATATTTAGCTTAATTGTACCCAAAATCGACCAAGACCACATATTTAGCTTAATTGTACCCAAAATCGACCAACAACCGAAACCCTTTTAACAAAAAATCAATTTTGCACCAAACTCATTTTAAGCCTAAATCGACCACATATTTAGCTTATTTCTACCCGAAACTGACCAAAAACCGACACAATTTTTCCTTAAAATCAATTTTGCACCAACCTTATCTTATGCTTAAATCGACCACATATTTAGCTTAATTGTACCCAAAATCGACCAAAAACCTAAACCCTTTTAACAAAAAATCAATTTTGCACCAAACTCATTTTGAGCCTAAATCGACCACATATTTAGCTTATTTCTACCCGAAACTGACCGAAAACCGACACAATTTTAACAAAAAATCAATTTCTCACCAACCTTATCTTATGCTTAAATCGACCACATATTTAGCTTAATTGTAACCAAAATCGACCAAAAACCGAAACCATTTTAACAAAAAATCAATTTTGCACCAAACTCATTTTAAGCCTAAATCGACCACATATTTAGCTTATTTCTACCCGAAACTGACCAAAAACCGAAACAATTTTAACAAAAAATCAATTTTGCACCAACCTTATCTTATGCTTAAATCGACCACATATTTAGCATAATTGTACCCAAAATCGACCGAAACCACATATTTAGCTTAATTGTACCCAAAATCGACCAAAAACCGAAACCCTTTTAACAAAAAATCAATTTTGCACCAAACTCATTTAAAGCCTAAATCGACCACATATTTAGCTTATTCCTACCCAAAACTGACCAAAAACTGACACAATTTTAACAAAAAATCACTTTTGCACCAACCTCATCTTATGCCTAAATCGACCACATATTTAGCTTAATTGTACCCAAAATCGACCAAAAACCGAAACCATTTTAACAAAAAATCAATTTTGCACCGAACTCATTTTAAGCCTAAATCGACCACATATGTAGCTTATTTCTACCCGAAACTGACCAAAAACCGACACAATTTTAACAAAAAACGAGGGGGAACGTTGTGAGTTGCTGCGGAGACCGCAACTCTACAGTTATACCCGATACTAAGTCAGTATGGCTCTCCTCCGGCAGACGCCGCTAATATTAAACGACACGACAAAGAGTGCGTGCGAGAGAGACAGAAAATCAGTCTGAGCGTGACGTCGGGCGCTGCGTAGCCAGTGGAAATTGATTTGTTCCTTTTGGCTATAAAAATGATTTGATCTGAGCCAGATTCAGCAATCTGATAGATATGGTCATTATCTATGATTCTGCGTTTTAGTTTTCTCGAATGTGCAATATTGTGGATGCAACAGATTTTCGTCCTTTGTGTGGGCGGAAGGGGGTGGGGCGAAATTTTGAGATACACGTTTTATAGTAAGATCTAACAGGAGTGCGGATACCAAATTTGGTTACTCTAGCCTTAATAGTCTCTGAGATTTTTGAATATCCCCAGATTTTCGTCCTTTGCGGGGGCGGAAGGGGGTGTGGCGAAATTTTGAAACAAACTCGTCTCGGTCCGATATACTTGAGTGTGGATACCAAATTTGGTTGCTCTAGCTTTTGTAGTCTCTGAGATCTAGGCGCTAATGTTTTACTCTAAGCAAAGTAGCCTATGCTACGTGTGTGTTAGAGAGAGACAGGGCGAGAAAAAATGAAATTGTTTTCTTGATGCTGGCTATAATAATAATACGATCCAATTCAGATTCCGCAGTCTTAAAGATATGATTCTCTACAATTCTACGTTTTTGGTTTTCTCATATCTTTAAAATTGTGGATGCCACAGATTTTCGTCCTTTGTGGGGGCGGAAGTGGGCGGGGCGAAGTTTTGAAATATTTTTGTAGCAGTGACATATCACAGAAGTCTGGATCCAAAACATCGTTGCTCTCGCTCTTATAGTCTTTGAGCACTAGGCGCTGAAGGGGACGGACAGACGGACAGACGGACGGACGGACAGACGGACAGACAGACATGGCTCAATCGACTCGGCTATTGATGCTGATCAAGAATATATATACTTTATGGGGTCGGAAACGATTCCTTCTGGACGTTACACACATCCACTTTTACCACAAATCTAATATACCCCAATACTCATTTTGAGTATCGGGTATAAAAACACTTTTGCACCAAACTCATTTTATGCCTAAACCGACCACATATTTAGCTTATTTCTACCCGAAACTGACCAAAAACCGACACAATTTTTCCTTAAAATCAATTTTGCACCAACCTTATCTTATGCTTAAATCGACCACATATTTAGCTTAATTGTACCCAAAATCGACCAAAAACCTAAACCCTTTTAACAAAAAATCAATTTTGCACCAAACTCATTTTGAGCCTAAATCGACCACATATTTAGCTTATTTCTACCCGAAACTGACCGAAAACCGACACAATTTTAACAAAAAATCAATTTCTCACCAACCTTATCTTATGCTTAAATCGACCACATATTTAGCTTAATTGTAACCAAAATCGACCAAAAACCGAAACCATTTTAACAAAAAATCAATTTTGCACCAAACTCATTTTAAGCCTAAATCGACCACATATTTAGCTTATTTCTACCCGAAACTGACCAAAAACCGAAACAATTTTAACAAAAAATCAATTTTGCACCAACCTTATCTTATGCTTAAATCGACCACATATTTAGCATAATTGTACCCAAAATCGACCGAAACCACATATTTAGCTTAATTGTACCCAAAATCGACCAAAAACCGAAACCCTTTTAACAAAAAATCAATTTTGCACCAAACTCATTTAAAGCCTAAATCGACCACATATTTAGCTTATTCCTACCCAAAACTGACCAAAAACTGACACAATTTTAACAAAAAATCACTTTTGCACCAACCTCATCTTATGCCTAAATCGACCACATATTTAGCTTAATTGTACCCAAAATCGACCAAAAACCGAAACCATTTTAACAAAAAATCAATTTTGCACCGAACTCATTTTAAGCCTAAATCGACCACATATGTAGCTTATTTCTACCCGAAACTGACCAAAAACCGACACAATTTTAACAAAAAACGAGGGGGAACGTTGTGAGTTGCTGCGGAGACCGCAACTCTACAGTTATACCCGATACTAAGTCAGTATGGCTCTCCTCCGGCAGACGCCGCTAATATTAAACGACACGACAAAGAGTGCGTGCGAGAGAGACAGAAAATCAGTCTGAGCGTGACGTCGGGCGCTGCGTAGCCAGTGGAAATTGATTTGTTCCTTTTGGCTATAAAAATGATTTGATCTGAGCCAGATTCAGCAATCTGATAGATATGGTCATTATCTATGATTCTGCGTTTTAGTTTTCTCGAATGTGCAATATTGTGGATGCAACAGATTTTCGTCCTTTGTGTGGGCGGAAGGGGGTGGGGCGAAATTTTGAGATACACGTTTTATAGTAAGATCTAACAGGAGTGCGGATACCAAATTTGGTTACTCTAGCCTTAATAGTCTCTGAGATTTTTGAATATCCCCAGATTTTCGTCCTTTGCGGGGGCGGAAGGGGGTGTGGCGAAATTTTGAAACAAACTCGTCTCGGTCCGATATACTTGAGTGTGGATACCAAATTTGGTTGCTCTAGCTTTTGTAGTCTCTGAGATCTAGGCGCTAATGTTTTACTCTAAGCAAAGTAGCCTATGCTACGTGTGTGTTAGAGAGAGACAGGCGAGAAAAAATGAAATTGTTTTCTTGATGCTGGCTATAATAATAATACGATCCAATTCAGATTCCGCAGTCTTAAAGATATGATTCTCTACAATTCTACGTTTTTGGTTTTCTCATATCTTTAAAATTGTGGATGCCACAGATTTTCGTCCTTTGTGGGGGCGGAAGTGGGCGGGGCGAAGTTTTGAAATATTTTTGTAGCAGTGACATATCACAGAAGTCTGGATCCAAAACATCGTTGCTCTCGCTCTTATAGTCTTTGAGCACTAGGCGCTGAAGGGGACGGACAGACGGACAGACGGACGGACGGACAGACGGACAGACAGACATGGCTCAATCGACTCGGCTATTGATGCTGATCAAGAATATATATACTTTATGGGGTCGGAAACGATTCCTTCTGGACGTTACACACATCCACTTTTACCACAAATCTAATATACCCCAATACTCATTTTGAGTATCGGGTATAAAAACACTTTTGCACCAAACTCATTTTATGCCTAAACCGACCACATATTTAGCTTAATTGTACCCAAAATCGACCAAATATCGAAACCATTTTAACAAAAAATCAATTTTGCAGCAAACTCATTTTAAGCCTAAATCGACCACATATTTAGCTTATTCCTACCCGAAACTGACCAAAAACCGACACAATTTTAACAAAAAATCACTTTTGCACCAACCTCATCTTATGCCAAAATCGACCACATATTTAGCTTAATTGTACCCAAAATCGACCAAAAACCGAAACCATTTTAACAAAAAAAATCCCTTTTGCAACAAACTCATTTATTGCCTAAATCGACCACATATTTAGCTTAATAGTACCCAAAATTGACCAAAAACCGAAACCATTTTAACAAAAAATCATTTTTGCACCAAACTTATTTTAAGCCTAAATCGACCACGTATTTAGCTTATTTCTACCCAAAACTGACCAAAAACCGACACAATTTTAACAAAAAATCACTTTTGCACCACCAAAATCGACCATAAACCGACATTATTTAGACAAAAAAACACTTTTGCACCAAACTCATTTTATGCCTAAATCGAACACATATTTAGCTTAATTGTACCCAAAATCGACCAAAAACCGACACCATTTAAACAAAAAGTCACTTTTGTACCAAACTCATTTTAAGCCTAAATCGACCACCTATTTAGCTTATTTCTAGCGAAAATCGACCAAAAACCTACACCTATTAAACAATAAATCACTTTTGCACCAACCTCATCTTATGCCTAACTCGACCACATATATAGCTTATTTTGACCAAAAAAGGACCAAAAACCTACACTATTTAAACAAAAAATCACTTTTGCACCAAACTCATTTTATTTAATTCGACCTTATATTTAGCTTATTTCTACCCAAAATGGACCATAAACCGACATTATTTAGACAAAAAAACACTTTTGCACCAAACTCATTTTATGCCTAAATCGACCACATATTTAGCTTAATTGTACCCGAAACTGACCAAAAACCGACACAATTTTAACAAAAAATCACTTTTGCACCAACCTCATCTTATGCCTAAATCGACCACATATTTAGCTTAATTGTACCCGAAACTGACCAAAAACCGACACAATTTTAACAAAAAATCACTTTTGCACCAACCTCATCTTATGCCAAAATCGACCACATATTTAGCTTAATTGTACCCAAAATCGACCAAAAACCGAAACCATTTTAACAAAAAAATCACTTTTGCAACAAGCTCATTTAATGCCTAAATCGACCACATATTTAGCTTAATAGTACCCAAAATTGACCAAAAACCGACACAATTTTAACAAAAAATCACTTTTGCACCACCAAAATCGACCATAAACCGACATTATTTAGACAAAAAAACACTTTTGCACCAAACTCATTTTATGCCTAAATCGAACACATATTTAGCTTAATTGTACCCAAAATCGACCAAAAACCGACACCATTTAAACAAAAAATCACTTTTGCACCAAACTCATTTTATTTAATTCGACCTTATATTTAGCTTATTTCTACCCAAAATGGACCATAAACCGACATTATTTAGACAAAAAAACACTTTTGCACCAAACTCATTTTATGCCTAAATCGACCACATATTTAGCTTAATTGTACCCGAAACTGACCAAAAACCGACACAATTTTAACAAAAAATCACTTTTGCACCAACCTCATCTTATGCCTAAATCGACCACATATTTAGCTTAATTGTACCCGAAACTGACCAAAAACCGACACAATTTTAACAAAAAATCACTTTTGCACCAACCTCATCTTATGCCAAAATCGACCACATATTTAGCTTAATTGTACCCAAAATCGACCAAAAACCGAAACCATTTTAACAAAAAAATCACTTTTGCAACAAGCTCATTTAATGCCTAAATCGACCACATATTTAGCTTAATAGTACCCAAAATTGACCAAAAACCGAAACCATTTTAACAAAAAATCATTTTTGCACCAAACTTATTTTAAGCCTAAATCGACCATGTATTTAGCTTATTTCTACCCAAAACTGACCAAAAACCGACACAATTTTAACAAAAAATCACTTTTGCACCACCAAAATCGACCATAAACCGACATTATTTAGACAAAAAAACACTTTTGCACCAAACTCATAAATCGACCAAGACCACATATTTAGCTTAATTGTACCCAAAATCGACCAAAAACCGAAACCCTTTTAACAAAAAATCAATTTTGCACCAAACTCATTTTAAGCCTAAATCGACCATATTTAGCTTATTTCTACCCGAAACTGACCAAAAACCGACACAATTTTAACAAAAAATCAATTTTGCACCAACCTTATCTTATGCTTAAATCGACAACATATTCAGCTTAATTGTACCCAAAATCGACCAAGACCACATATTTAGCTTAATAGTACCCAAAATCGACCAAAAACCGAAACCCTTTTAACAAAAAATCAATTTTGCACCAAACTCATTTGAAGCCTAAATCGACCACATATTTAGCTTATTTCTACCCGAAACTGACCAAAAACCGACACAATTTTAACAAAAAATCATTTTTGCACCAACCTTATCTTATGCTTAAATCGACCACATAATTATCTTAATTGTACCCAAAATCGAACAAAAACCGACACCAATTAAACAAAAAGTCATTTTTGCACCAACCTTATATTATGCTTAAATCGACAACATATTCAGCTTAATTGTACCCAAAATCGACCAAGACCACATATTTAGCTTAATTGTACCCAAAATCGACCAAAAACCGAAACCCTTTTAACAAAAAATCAATTTTGCACCAAACTCATTTTAAGCCTAAATCGACCACATATTTATCTTATTTCTACCCGAAACTGACCAAAAACCGACACAATTTTAACAAAAAATCAATTTTGCACCAACCTTATCTTATGCTTAAATCGACCACATATTTAGCTTAATTGTTCCCAAAATCGACCAAGACCACATATTTAGCTTAATTGTACCCAAAATCGACCAAAAACCAAAACCATTTTAACAAAAAAATCAATTTTGCACCAAACTCATTTTATGCCTAAATCGACCACATATTTAGCTTATTTCTACCCGAAACTGACCAAAAACCGACACAATTTTAACAAAAAATCACTTTTGCACCAACCTTATCTTATGCTTAAATCGACCACATATTTAGCTTAATTGTACCCAAAATCGACCAAAAACCGAAACCCTTTTAACAAAAAATCAATTTTGCACCAAACTCATTTTAAGCCTAAATCGACCATATTTAGCTTATTTCTACCCGAAACTGACCAAAAACCGACACAATTTTAACAAAAAATCAATTTTGCACCAACCTTATATTATGCTTAAATCGACAACATATTCAGCTTAATTGTACCCAAAATCGACCAAGACCACATATTTAGCTTAATTGTACCCAAAATCGACCAAAAACCGAAACCCTTTTAACAAAAAATCAATTTTGCACCAAACTCATTTTAAGCCTAAATCGACCACATATTTATCTTATTTCTACCCGAAACTGACCAAAAACCGACACAATTTTAACAAAAAATCAATTTTGCACCAACCTTATCTTATGCTTAAATCGACCACATATTTAGCTTAATTGTTCCCAAAATCGACCAAGACCACATATTTAGCTTAATTGTACCCAAAATCGACCAAAAACCAAAACCATTTTAACAAAAAAATCAATTTTGCACCAAACTCATTTTATGCCTAAATCGACCACATATTTAGCTTATTTCTACCCGAAACTGACCAAAAACCGACACAATTTTAACAAAAAATCACTTTTGCACCAACCTTATCTTATGCTTAAATCGACCACATATTTAGCTTAATTGTACCCAAAATCGACCAAAAACCGAAACCCTTTTAACAAAAAATCAATTTTGCACCAAACTCATTTTAAGCCTAAATCGACCATATTTAGCTTATTTCTACCCGAAACTGACCAAAAACCGACACAATTTTAACAAAAAATCAATTTTGCACCAACCTTATCTTATGCTTAAATCGACAACATATTCAGCTTAATTGTACCCAAAATCGACCAAGACCACATATTTAGCTTAATAGTACCCAAAATCGACCAAAAACCGAAACCCTTTTAACAAAAAATCAATTTTGCACCAAACTCATTTGAAGCCTAAATCGACCACATATTTAGCTTATTTCTACCCGAAACTGACCAAAAACCGACACAATTTTAACAAAAAATCATTTTTGCACCAACCTTATCTTATGCTTAAATCGACCACATAATTATCTTAATTGTACCCAAAATCGAACAAAAACCGACACCAATTAAACAAAAAGTCATTTTTGCACCAACCTTATATTATGCTTAAATCGACAACATATTCAGCTTAATTGTACCCAAAATCGACCAAGACCACATATTTAGCTTAATTGTACCCAAAATCGACCAAAAACCGAAACCCTTTTAACAAAAAATCAATTTTGCACCAAACTCATTTTAAGCCTAAATCGACCACATATTTATCTTATTTCTACCCGAAACTGACCAAAAACCGACACAATTTTAACAAAAAATCAATTTTGCACCAACCTTATCTTATGCTTAAATCGACCACATATTTAGCTTAATTGTTCCCAAAATCGACCAAGACCACATATTTAGCTTAATTGTACCCAAAATCGACCAAAAACCAAAACCATTTTAACAAAAAAATCAATTTTGCACCAAACTCATTTTATGCCTAAATCGACCACATATTTAGCTTATTTCTACCCGAAACTGACCAAAAACCGACACAATTTTAACAAAAAATCACTTTTGCACCAACCTTATCTTATGCTTAAATCGACCACATATTTAGCTTAATTGTACCCAAAATCGACCAAAAACCGAAACCATTTTAACATAAAATCAATTTTGCTCCAAACTCATTTTAAGCCTAAATCGACCACATATTTAGCTTATTTCTACCCGAAACTGACCAAAAACCGACACAATTGTAACAAAAAATCACTTTTGCACCAACCTTATCTTATGCTTAAATCGACCACATATTTAGCTTAATTGTACCCAAAATCGACCAAAAACCAAAACCATTTTAACAAAAAAATCAATTTTGCACCAAACTCATTTTATGCCTAAATCGACCACATATTTAGCTTATTTCTACCCGAAACTGACCAAAAACCGACACAATTTTAACAAAAAATCACTTTTGCACCAACCTTATCTTATGCTTAAATCGACCACATATTTAGCTTAATTGTACCCAAAATCGACCAAAAACCGAAACCATTTTAACAAAAAATCAATTTTGCACCAAACTCATTTTGAGCCTAAATCGACCACATATTTAGCTTATTTCTACCCGAAACTGACCAAAAACCGACACAATTTTAACAAAAAATCACTTTTGCACCAACCTTATCTTATGCTTAAATCGACCACATATTTAGCTTAATTGTACCCAAAATCGACCAAAAACCGAAACCATTTTAACAAAAAATCACTTTTGCACCAACCTTATCTTATGCTTAAATCGACCACATATTCAGCTTAATTGTACCCAAAATCGACCAAGACCACATATTTAGCTTAATTGTACCCAAAATCGACCAAAAACCGAAACCCTTTTAACAAAAAATCAATTTTGCACCAAACTCATTTTAAGCCTAAATCGACCACATATTTAGCTTATTTATACCCGAAACTGACCAAAAACCCACACAATTTTAACAAAAAATCAATTTTGCACCAACCTTATCTTATGCTTAAATCGACCACATATTTAGCTTAATTGTACCCAAAATCGACCAAGACCACATATTTAGCTTAATTGTACCCAAAATCGACCAAAAACCGAAACCCTTTTAACAAAAAATCAATTTTGCACCAAACTCATTTTAAGCCTAAGTCGACCACATATTTAGCTTATTTCTACCCGAAACTGACCAAAAACCGACACAATTTTAACAAAAAATCATTTTTGCACCAACCTTATCTTATGCTTAAATCGACCACATAATTATCTTAATTGTACCCAAAATCGACCAAAAACCGAAACCATTTAAACAAAAAATCACTGTTGCACCAACCTTATCTTATGCTTAAATCGACAACATATTCAGCTTAATTGTACCCAAAATCGACCAAAAACCGAAACCCTTTTAACAAAAAATCAATTTTGCACCAAACTCATTTTAAGCCTAAATCGACCACATATTTAGCTTATTTCTACCCGAAACTGACCAAAAACCGACACAATTTTAACAAAAAATCTTTTTTGCACCAACCTTATCTTATGCTTAAATCGACCACATATTTAGCTTAATTGTACCCAAAATCGACCAAAAACCGAAACCATTTTAACAAAAAATCAATTTTGCACCAACCTTATCTTATGCTTAAATCGACCACATATTTAGCTTAATTGTACCCAAAATCGACCAAGACCACATATTTAGCTTAATTGTACCCAAAATCGACCAAGACCACATATTTAGCTTAATTGTACCCAAAATCGACCAAAAACCTAAACCCTTTTAACAAAAAATCAATTTTGCACCAAACTCATTTTGAGCCTAAATCGACCACATATTTAGCTTATTTCTACCCGAAACTGACCAAAAACCGACACAATTTTAACAAAAAATCATTTTTGCACCAACCTTATCTTATGCTTAAATCGACCACATAATTATCTTAATTGTACCCAAAATCGACCAAAAACCGAAACCATTTAAACAAAAAATCACTGTTGCACCAACCCTATCTTATGCTTAAATCGACAACATATTCAGCTTAATTGTACCCAAAATCGACCAAAAACCGAAACCCTTTTAACAAAAAATCAATTTTGCAACAAACTCATTTTAAGCCTAAATCGACCACATATTTAGCTTATTTCTACCCGAAACTGACCAAAAACCGACACAATTTTAACAAAAAATCAATTTTGCACCAACCTTATCTTATGCTTAAATCGACCACATATTTAGCTTAATTGTACCCAAAATCGACCAAAAACCGAAACCATTTTAACAAAAAATCATTTTTGCACCAAACTTATTTTAAGCCTAAATCGACCATGTATTTAGCTTATTTCTACCCGAAACTGACCAAAAACCGACACAATTTTAACAAAAAACGAGGGGGAACGTTGTGAGTTGCTGCGGAGACCGCAACTCTACAGTTATACCCGATACTAAGTCAGTATGGCTCTCCTCCGGCAGACGCCGCTAATATTAAACGACACGACAAAGAGTGCGTGCGAGAGAGACAGAAAATCAGTCTGAGCGTGACGTCGGGCGCTGCGTAGCCAGTGGAAATTGATTTGTTCCTTTTGGCTATAAAAATGATTTGATCTGAGCCAGATTCAGCAATCTGATAGATATGGTCATTATCTATGATTCTGCGTTTTAGTTTTCTCGAATGTGCAATATTGTGGATGCAACAGATTTTCGTCCTTTGTGTGGGCGGAAGGGGGTGGGGCGAAATTTTGAGATACACGTTTTATAGTAAGATCTAACAGGAGTGCGGATACCAAATTTGGTTACTCTAGCCTTAATAGTCTCTGAGATTTTTGAATATCCCCAGATTTTCGTCCTTTGCGGGGGCGGAAGGGGGTGTGGCGAAATTTTGAAACAAACTCGTCTCGGTCCGATATACTTGAGTGTGGATACCAAATTTGGTTGCTCTAGCTTTTGTAGTCTCTGAGATCTAGGCGCTAATGTTTTACTCTAAGCAAAGTAGCCTATGCTACGTGTGTGTTAGAGAGAGACAGGGCGAGAAAAAATGAAATTGTTTTCTTGATGCTGGCTATAATAATAATACGATCCAATTCAGATTCCGCAGTCTTAAAGATATGATTCTCTACAATTCTACGTTTTTGGTTTTCTCATATCTTTAAAATTGTGGATGCCACAGATTTTCGTCCTTTGTGGGGGCGGAAGTGGGCGGGGCGAAGTTTTGAAATATTTTTGTAGCAGTGACATATCACAGAAGTCTGGATCCAAAACATCGTTGCTCTCGCTCTTATAGTC
Organism: Drosophila miranda; assembly: GCF_003369915.1. Classification (NCBI taxonomy): domain Eukaryota; kingdom Metazoa; phylum Arthropoda; class Insecta; order Diptera; family Drosophilidae; genus Drosophila; species Drosophila miranda. The sequence goes on from NW_022881665.1 coordinate 500,287, forward strand.
TTTGAGCACTAGGCGCTGAAGGGGACGGACAGACGGACAGACGGACGGACGGACAGACGGACAGACAGACATGGCTCAATCGACTCGGCTATTGATGCTGATCAAGAATATATATACTTTATGGGGTCGGAAACGATTCCTTCTGGACGTTACACACATCCACTTTTACCACAAATCTAATATACCCCAATACTCATTTTGAGTATCGGGTATAAAAACACTTTTGCACCAAACTCATTTTATGCCTAAACCGACCACATATTTAGCTTAATTGTACCCAAAATCGACCAAATATCGAAACCATTTTAACAAAAAATCAATTTTGCAGCAAACTCATTTTAAGCCTAAATCGACCACATATTTGGCTTATTCCTACCCGAAACTGACCAAAAACCGACACAATTTTAACAAAAAATCACTTTTGCACCAACCTCATCTTATGCCAAAATCGACCACATATTTAGCTTAATTGTACCCAAAATCGACCAAAAACCGAAACCATTTTAACAAAAAAAATCCCTTTTGCAACAAACTCATTTATTGCCTAAATCGACCACATATTTAGCTTAATAGTACCCAAAATTGACCAAAAACCGAAACCATTTTAACAAAAAATCATTTTTGCACCAAACTTATTTTAAGCCTAAATCGACCACGTATTTAGCTTATTTCTACCCAAAACTGACCAAAAACCGACACAATTTTAACAAAAAATCACTTTTGCACCACCAAAATCGACCATAAACCGACATTATTTAGACAAAAAAACACTTTTGCACCAAACTCATTTTATGCCTAAATCGAACACATATTTAGCTTAATTGTACCCAAAATCGACCAAAAACCGACACCATTTAAACAAAAAGTCACTTTTGTACCAAACTCATTTTAAGCCTAAATCGACCACCTATTTAGCTTATTTCTAGCGAAAATCGACCAAAAACCTACACCTATTAAACAATAAATCACTTTTGCACCAACCTCATCTTATGCCTAACTCGACCACATATATAGCTTATTTTGACCAAAAAAGGACCAAAAACCTACACTATTTAAACAAAAAATCACTTTTGCACCAAACTCATTTTATTTAATTCGACCTTATATTTAGCTTATTTCTACCCAAAATGGACCATAAACCGACATTATTTAGACAAAAAAAACACTTTTGCACCAAACTCATTTTATGCCTAAATCGACCACATATTTAGCTTAATTGTACCCGAAACTGACCAAAAACCGACACAATTTTAACAAAAAATCACTTTTGCACCAACCTCATCTTATGCCTAAATCGACCACATATTTAGCTTAATTGTACCCGAAACTGACCAAAAACCGACACAATTTTAACAAAAAATCACTTTTGCACCAACCTCATCTTATGCCAAAATCGACCACATATTTAGCTTAATTGTACCCAAAATCGACCAAAAACCGAAACCATTTTAACAAAAAAATCACTTTTGCAACAAGCTCATTTAATGCCTAAATCGACCACATATTTAGCTTAATAGTACCCAAAATTGACCAAAAACCGACACAATTTTAACAAAAAATCACTTTTGCACCACCAAAATCGACCATAAACCGACATTATTTAGACAAAAAAACACTTTTGCACCAAACTCATTTTATGCCTAAATCGAACACATATTTAGCTTAATTGTACCCAAAATCGACCAAAAACCGACACCATTTAAACAAAAAATCACTTTTGCACCAAACTCATTTTATTTAATTCGACCTTATATTTAGCTTATTTCTACCCAAAATGGACCATAAACCGACATTATTTAGACAAAAAAACACTTTTGCACCAAACTCATTTTATGCCTAAATCGACCACATATTTAGCTTAATTGTACCCGAAACTGACCAAAAACCGACACAATTTTAACAAAAAATCACTTTTGCACCAACCTCATCTTATGCCTAAATCGACCACATATTTAGCTTAATTGTACCCGAAACTGACCAAAAACCGACACAATTTTAACAAAAAATCACTTTTGCACCACCAAAATCGACCATAAACCGACATTATTTAGACAAAAAAACACTTTTGCACCAAACTCATAAATCGACCAAGACCACATATTTAGCTTAATTGTACCCAAAATCGACCAAAAACCGAAACCCTTTTAACAAAAAATCAATTTTGCACCAAACTCATTTTAAGCCTAAATCGACCATATTTAGCTTATTTCTACCCGAAACTGACCAAAAACCGACACAATTTTAACAAAAAATCAATTTTGCACCAACCTTATCTTATGCTTAAATCGACAACATATTCAGCTTAATTGTACCCAAAATCGACCAAGACCACATATTTAGCTTAATAGTACCCAAAATCGACCAAAAACCGAAACCCTTTTAACAAAAAATCAATTTTGCACCAAACTCATTTGAAGCCTAAATCGACCACATATTTAGCTTATTTCTACCCGAAACTGACCAAAAACCGACACAATTTTAACAAAAAATCATTTTTGCACCAACCTTATCTTATGCTTAAATCGACCACATAATTATCTTAATTGTACCCAAAATCGAACAAAAACCGACACCAATTAAACAAAAAGTCATTTTTGCACCAACCTTATATTATGCTTAAATCGACAACATATTCAGCTTAATTTTACCCAAAATCGACCAAGACCACATATTTAGCTTAATTGTACCCAAAATCGACCAAAAACCGAAACCCTTTTAACAAAAAATCAATTTTGCACCAAACTCATTTTAAGCCTAAATCGACCACATATTTATCTTATTTCTACCCGAAACTGACCAAAAACCGACACAATTTTAACAAAAAATCAATTTTGCACCAACCTTATCTTATGCTTAAATCGACCACATATTTAGCTTAATTGTTCCCAAAATCGACCAAGACCACATATTTAGCTTAATTGTACCCAAAATCGACCAAAAACCAAAACCATTTTAACAAAAAAATCAATTTTGCACCAAACTCATTTTATGCCTAAATCGACCACATATTTAGCTTATTTCTACCCGAAACTGACCAAAAACCGACACAATTTTAACAAAAAATCACTTTTGCACCAACCTTATCTTATGCTTAAATCGACCACATATTTAGCTTAATTGTACCCAAAATCGACCAAAAACCGAAACCATTTTAACATAAAATCAATTTTGCTCCAAACTCATTTTAAGCCTAAATCGACCACATATTTAGCTTATTTCTACCCGAAACTGACCAAAAACCGACACAATTGTAACAAAAAATCACTTTTGCACCAACCTTATCTTATGCTTAAATCGACCACATATTTAGCTTAATTGTACCCAAAATCGACCAAAAACCAAAACCATTTTAACAAAAAAATCAATTTTGCACCAAACTCATTTTATGCCTAAATCGACCACATATTTAGCTTATTTCTACCCGAAACTGACCAAAAACCGACACAATTTTAACAAAAAATCACTTTTGCACCAACCTTATCTTATGCTTAAATCGACCACATATTTAGCTTAATTGTACCCAAAATCGACCAAAAACCGAAACCATTTTAACAAAAAATCAATTTTGCACCAAACTCATTTTGAGCCTAAATCGACCACATATTTAGCTTATTTCTACCCGAAACTGACCAAAAACCGACACAATTTTAACAAAAAATCACTTTTGCACCAACCTTATCTTATGCTTAAATCGACCACATATTTAGCTTAATTGTACCCAAAATCGACCAAAAACCGAAACCATTTTAACAAAAAATCACTTTTGCACCAACCTTATCTTATGCTTAAATCGACCACATATTCAGCTTAATTGTACCCAAAATCGACCAAGACCACATATTTAGCTTAATTGTACCCAAAATCGACCAAAAACCGAAACCCTTTTAACAAAAAATCAATTTTGCACCAAACTCATTTTAAGCCTAAATCGACCACATATTTAGCTTATTTCTACCCGAAACTGACCAAAAACCCACACAATTTTAACAAAAAATCAATTTTGCACCAACCTTATCTTATGCTTAAATCGACCACATATTTAGCTTAATTGTACCCAAAATCGACCAAGACCACATATTTAGCTTAATTGTACCCAAAATCGACCAAAAACCGAAACCCTTTTAACAAAAAATCAATTTTGCACCAAACTCATTTTAAGCCTAAGTCGACCACATATTTAGCTTATTTCTACCCGAAACTGACCAAAAACCGACACAATTTTAACAAAAAATCATTTTTGCACCAACCTTATCTTATGCTTAAATCGACCACATAATTATCTTAATTGTACCCAAAATCGACCAAAAACCGAAACCATTTAAACAAAAAATCACTGTTGCACCAACCTTATCTTATGCTTAAATCGACAACATATTCAGCTTAATTGTACCCAAAATCGACCAAAAACCGAAACCCTTTTAACAAAAAATCAATTTTGCACCAAACTCATTTTAAGCCTAAATCGACCACATATTTAGCTTATTTCTACCCGAAACTGACCAAAAACCGACACAATTTTAACAAAAAATCTTTTTTGCACCAACCTTATCTTATGCTTAAATCGACCACATATTTAGCTTAATTGTACCCAAAATCGACCAAAAACCGAAACCATTTTAACAAAAAATCAATTTTGCACCAACCTTATCTTATGCTTAAATCGACCACATATTTAGCTTAATTGTACCCAAAATCGACCAAGACCACATATTTAGCTTAATTGTACCCAAAATCGACCAAAAACCTAAACCCTTTTAACAAAAAATCAATTTTGCACCAAACTCATTTTGAGCCTAAATCGACCACATATTTAGCTTATTTCTACCCGAAACTGACCAAAAACCGACACAATTTTAACAAAAAATCATTTTTGCACCAACCTTATCTTATGCTTAAATCGACCACATAATTATCTTAATTGTACCCAAAATCGACCAAAAACCGAAACCATTTAAACAAAAAATCACTGTTGCACCAACCCTATCTTATGCTTAAATCGACAACATATTCAGCTTAATTGTACCCAAAATCGACCAAAAACCGAAACCCTTTTAACAAAAAATCAATTTTGCAACAAACTCATTTTAAGCCTAAATCGACCACATATTTAGCTTATTTCTACCCGAAACTGACCAAAAACCGACACAATTTTAACAAAAAATCAATTTTGCACCAACCTTATCTTATGCTTAAATCGACCACATATTTAGCTTAATTGTACCCAAAATCGACCAAAAACCTACACCATTTAAACAAAAAGTCATTTTTGCACCAACCTTATCTTATGCTTAAATCGACAACATATTCAGCTTAATTGTACCCAAAATCGACCAAAAACCGAAACCCTTTTAACAAAAAATCAATTTTTCACCAAACTCATTTTGAGCCTAAATCGACCACATATTTAGCTTATTTCTACCCGAAACTGACCAAAAACCGACACAATTTTAACAAAAAATCATTTTTGCACCAACCTTATCTTATGCTTAAATCGACCACATATTTAGCTTAATTGTACCCAAAATCGACCAAAAACCGAAACCCTTTTAACAAAAAATCAATTTTGCACCAAACTCATTTTAAGCCTAAATCGACCACATATTTAGCTTAATTGTACCCAAAATCGACCAAAAACCGAAACCCTTTTAACAAAAAATCACTTTTGCACCAACCTTATCTTATGCTTAAATCGACCACATATTTAGCTTAATTGTACCCAAAACTGACCAAAAACCGACACAATTTTAACAAAAAATCACTTTTGCACCAACCTTATCTTATGCTTAAATCGACCACATATTTAGCTTATTTCTACCCGAAACTGACCAAAAACCGACACAATTTTAACAAAAAATCATTTTTGCACCAACCTTATCTTATGCTTAAATCGACCACATAATTATCTTAATTGTACCCAAAATCGACCAAAAACCGAAACCATTTAAACAAAAAATCACTGTTGCACCAACCTTATCTTATGCTTAAATCGACAACATATTCAGCTTAATTGTACCCAAAATCGACCAAAAACCGAAACCCTTTTAACAAAAAATCAATTTTGCAACAAACTCATTTTAAGCCTAAATCGACCACATATTTAGCTTATTTCTACCCGAAACTGACCAAAAACCGACACAATTTTAACAAAAAATCAATTTTGCACCAACCTTATCTTATGCTTAAATCGACCACATATTTAGCTTAATTGTACCCAAAATCGACCAAAAACCGAAACCCTTTTAACAAAAAATCAATTTTGCACCAAACTCATTTTAAGCCTAAGTCGACCACATATTTAGCTTATTTCTACCCGAAACTGACCAAAAACCGACACAATTTTAACAAAAAATCATTTTTGCACCAACCTTATCTTATGCTTAAATCGACCACATAATTATCTTAATTGTACCCAAAATCGACCAAAAACCGAAACCATTTAAACAAAAAATCACTGTTGCACCAACCTTATCTTATGCTTAAATCGACAACATATTCAGCTTAATTGTACCCAAAATCGACCAAAAACCGAAACCCTTTTAACAAAAAATCAATTTTGCACCAAACTCATTTTAAGCCTAAATCGACCACATATTTAGCTTATTTCTACCCGAAACTGACCAAAAACCGACACAATTTTAACAAAAAATCTTTTTTGCACCAACCTTATCTTATGCTTAAATCGACCACATATTTAGCTTAATTGTACCCAAAATCGACCAAAAAACCGAAACCATTTTAACAAAAAATCAATTTTGCACCAACCTTATCTTATGCTTAAATCGACCACATATTTAGCTTAATTGTACCCAAAATCGACCAAGACCACATATTTAGCTTAATTGTACCCAAAATCGACCAAAAACCTAAACCCTTTTAACAAAAAATCAATTTTGCACCAAACTCATTTTGAGCCTAAATCGACCACATATTTAGCTTATTTCTACCCGAAACTGACCAAAAACCGACACAATTTTAACAAAAAATCATTTTTGCACCAACCTTATCTTATGCTTAAATCGACCACATAATTATCTTAATTGTACCCAAAATCGACCAAAAACCGAAACCATTTAAACAAAAAATCACTGTTGCACCAACCCTATCTTATGCTTAAATCGACAACATATTCAGCTTAATTGTACCCAAAATCGACCAAAAACCGAAACCCTTTTAACAAAAAATCAATTTTGCAACAAACTCATTTTAAGCCTAAATCGACCACATATTTAGCTTATTTCTACCCGAAACTGACCAAAAACCGACACAATTTTAACAAAAAATCAATTTTGCACCAACCTTATCTTATGCTTAAATCGACCACATATTTAGCTTAATTGTACCCAAAATCGACCAAAAACCTACACCATTTAAACAAAAAGTCATTTTTGCACCAACCTTATCTTATGCTTAAATCGACAACATATTCAGCTTAATTGTACCCAAAATCGACCAAAAACCGAAACCCTTTTAACAAAAAATCAATTTTTCACCAAACTCATTTTGAGCCTAAATCGACCACATATTTAGCTTATTTCTACCCGAAACTGACCAAAAACCGACACAATTTTAACAAAAAATCATTTTTGCACCAACCTTATCTTATGCTTAAATCGACCACATATTTAGCTTAATTGTACCCAAAATCGACCAAAAACCGAAACCCTTTTAACAAAAAATCAATTTTGCACCAAACTCATTTTAAGCCTAAATCGACCACATATTTAGCTTAATTGTACCCAAAATCGACCAAAAACCGAAACCCTTTTAACAAAAAATCACTTTTGCACCAACCTTATCTTATGCTTAAATCGACCACATATTTAGCTTAATTGTACCCAAAACTGACCAAAAACCGACACAATTTTAACAAAAAATCACTTTTGCACCAACCTTATCTTATGCTTAAATCGACCACATATTTAGCTTATTTCTACCCGAAACTGACCAAAAACCGACACAATTTTAACAAAAAATCATTTTTGCACCAACCTTATCTTATGCTTAAATCGACCACATAATTATCTTAATTGTACCCAAAATCGACCAAAAACCGAAACCATTTAAACAAAAAATCACTGTTGCACCAACCTTATCTTATGCTTAAATCGACAACATATTCAGCTTAATTGTACCCAAAATCGACCAAAAACCGAAACCCTTTTAACAAAAAATCAATTTTGCAACAAACTCATTTTAAGCCTAAATCGACCACATATTTAGCTTATTTCTACCCGAAACTGACCAAAAACCGACACAATTTTAACAAAAAATCAATTTTGCACCAACCTTATCTTATGCTTAAATCGACCACATATTTAGCTTAATTGTACCCAAAATCGACCAAAAACCGAAACCATTTTAACAAAAAATCACTTTTGCACCAACCTTATCTTATGCTTAAATCGACAACATATTCAGCTTAATTGTACCCAAAATCGACCAAGACCACATATTTAGCTTAATTGTACCCAAAATCGACCAAAAACCGAAACCATTTTAACAAAAAATCAATTTTGCACCAAACTCATTTTAAGCCTAAATCGACCACATATTTAGCTTATTTCTACCCGAAACTGACCAAAAACCGACACAATTTTAACAAAAAATCAATTTTGCACCAACCTTATCTTATGCTTAAATCGACCACATATTTAGTTTAATTGTACCCAAAATCGACCAAAAACCTACACCATTTAAACAAAAAGTCATTTTTGCACCAACCTTATCTTATGCTTAAATCGACAACATATTCAGCTTAATTGTACCCAAAATCGACCAAAAACCGAAACCCTTTTAACAAAAAATCAATTTTGCACCAAACTCATTTTGAGCATAAATCGACCACATATTTAGCTTATTTCTACCCGAAACTGACCAAAAACCGACACAATTTTAACAAAAAATCATTTTTGCACCAACCTTATCTTATGCTTAAATCGACCACATATTTAGCTTAATTGTACCCAAAATCGACCAAAAACCGAAACCATTTTAACAAAAAATCACTTTTGCACCAACCTTATCTTATGCTTAAATCGACCACATATTTAGCTTAATTGTACCCAAAATCGACCAAAAACCGAAACCATTTTAACAAAAAATCAATTTTGCACCAAACTCATTTTAAGCCTAAATCGACCACATATTTAGCTTATTTCTACCCGAAACTGACCAAAAACCGACACAATTTTAACAAAAAATCAATTTTGCACCAACCTTATCTTATGCTTAAATCGACCACATATTTAGCTTAATTGTACCCAAAATCGACCAAAAACCGACACCAATTAAACAAAAAGTCATTTTTGCACCAACCTTATCTTATGCTTAAATCGACAACATATTTAGCTTAATTGTACCCAAAATCGACCAAAAACCGAAACCATTTTAACAAAAAATCAATTTTGCACCAAACTCATGTTAAGCCTAAATCGACCACATATTTAGCTTATTTCTACCCGAAACTGACCAAAAACCGACACAATTTTAACAAAAAATCAATTTTGCACCAACCTTATCTTATGCTTAAATCGACAACATATTCAGCATAATTGTACCCAAAATCGACCAAGACCACATATTTAGCTTAATTGTACCCAAAATCGACCAAAAACCGAAACCCTTTTAACAAAAATCAATTTTGCACCGAACTCATTTTAAGCCTAAATCGACCACATATTTAGCTTATTTCTACCCGAAACTGACCAAAAACCGACACAATTTTAACAAAAAATCATTTTTGCACCAACCTTATCTAATGCTTAAATCGACCACATATTTAGCTTAATTGTACCCAAAATCGGCCAAGACCACATATTTAGCTTAATTGTACCCAAAATCGACCAAAAACCGAAACCCTTTTAACAAAAAATCAATTTTGCACCAAACTCATTTTAAGCCTAAATCGACCACATATTTAGCTTATTTCTACACGAAACTGACAAAAAAACCGACACAATTTTAACAAAAAATCAATTTTGCACCAACCTTATCTTATGCTTAAATCGACCACATATTTAGCTTAATTGTACCCAAAATCGACCAAAAACCGACACCAATTAAACAAAAAGTCATTTTTGCACCAACCTTATCTTATGCTTAAATCGACAACATATTTAGCTTAATTGTACCCAAAATTGACCAAAAACCGAAACCATTTTAACAAAAAATCAATTTTGCACCAAACTCATTTTAAGCCTAAATCGACCACATATTTAGCTTATTTCTACCCGAAACTGACCAAAAACCGACACAATTTTAACAAAAAATCAATTTTGCACCAACCTTATCTTATGCTTAAATCGACCACATATTTAGCTTAATTGTACCCAAAATCGACCAAAAACCGAAACCATTTTAACAAAAAATCACTTTTGCACCAACCTTATCTTATGCTTAAATCGACAACATATTCAGCTTAATTGTACCCAAAATCGACCAAGACCACATATTTAGCTTAATTGTACCCAAAATCGACCAAAAACCGAAACCCTTTTAACAAAAAATCAATTTTGCACCAAACTCATTTTAAGCCTAAATCGACCACATATTTAGCTTATTTCTACCCGAAACTGACCAAAAACCGACACAATTTTAACGAAAAATCATTTTTGCACCAACCTTATCTTATGCTTAAATCGACCACATAATTATCTTAATTGTACCCAAAATCGACCAAAAACCGAAACCATTTTAACAAAAAATCACTTTTGCACCAACCTTATCTTATGCTTAAATCAAAAACATATTCAGCTTAATTGTACCCAAAATCGACCAAAAACCGAAACCATTTTAACAAAAACTCACTTTTGTACCAAACTCATTTTATGCCTAAATCGACCACATATTTAGCTTAATTGTACCCAAAATCGACCGAAACCACATATTTAGCTTAATTGTACCCAAAATCGACCAAAAACCGAAACCCTTTTAAAAAAAAATCAATTTTGCACCAAATTCATTTTGAGCCTAAATCGACCACATATTTAGCTTATTTCTACCCGAAACTGACCAAAAACCGACACAATTTTAACAAAAAATCAATTTTGCACCAACCTTATCTTATGCTTAAATCGACCACATATTTAGCTTAATTGTACCCAAAATCGACCAAGACCACATATTTAGCTTAATTGTACCCAAAATCGACCAAAAACCGAAACCCTTTTAACAAAAAATCAATTTTGCACCAAACTCATTTTAAGCCTAAATCGACCACATATTTAGCTTATTTCTACCCGAAACTGACCAAAAACCGACACAATTTTAACGAAAAATCATTTTTGCACCAACCTTATCTTATGCTTAAATCGACCACATAATTATCTTAATTGTACCCAAAATCGACCAAAAACCGAAACCATTTTAACAAAAAATCACTTTTGCACCAACCTTATCTTATGCTTAAATCAAAAACATATTCAGCTTAATTGTACCCAAAATCGACCAAAAACCGAAACCATTTTAACAAAAACTCACTTTTGTACCAAACTCATTTTATGCCTAAATCGACCACATATTTAGCTTAATTGTACCCAAAATCGACCGAAACCACATATTTAGCTTAATTGTACCCAAAATCGACCAAAAACCGAAACCCTTTTAAAAAAAAATCAATTTTGCACCAAATTCATTTTGAGCCTAAATCGACCACATATTTAGCTTATTTCTACCCGAAACTGACCAAAAACCGACACAATTTTAACAAAAAATCAATTTTGCACCAACCTTATCTTATGCTTAAATCGACCACATATTTAGCTTAATTGTACCCAAAATCGACCAAGACCACATATTTAGCTTAATTGTACCCAAAATCGACCAAAAACCGAAACCCTTTTAACAAAAAATCAATTTTGCACCAAACTCATTTTAAGCCTAAATCGACCACATATTTAGCTTATTTCTACCCGAAACTGACCAAAAACCGACACAATTTTAACAAAAAATCAATTTTGCACCAACCTTATCTTATGCTTAAATCGACCACATATTTAGCTTAATTGTACCCAAAATCGACCAAAAACCGAAACCATTTTAACAAAAAATCACTTTTGCACCAACCTTATTTATGCTTAAATCGACAACATATTCAGCTTAATTGTACCCAAAATCGACCAAGACCACATATTTAGCTTAATTGTACCCAAAATCGACCAAAAACCGAAACCATTTTAACAAAAAATCAATTTTGCACCAAACTCATTTTAAGCCTAAATCGACCACATATTTAGCTTATTTCTACCCGAAACTGACCAAAAACCGAAACAATTTTAACAAAAAATCAATTTTGCACCAACCTTATCTTATGCTTAAATCGACCACATATTTAGCTTAATTGTACCCAAAATCGACCAAAAACCTACACCATTTAAACAAAAAGTCATTTTTGCACCAACCTTATCTTATGCTTAAATCGACAACATATTCAGCTTAATTGTACCCAAAATCGACCAAAAACCGAAACCCTTTTAACAAAAAATCAATTTTGCACCAAACTCATTTTAAGCCTAAATCGACCACATATTTAGCTTATTTCTACCCGAAACTGACCAAAAACCGACACAATTTTAACAAAAAATCAATTTTGCACCAACCTTATCTTATGCTTAAATCGACCACATATTTAGCTTAATTGTACCCAAAATCGACCAAGACCACATATTTAGCTTAATAGTACCCAAAATCGACCAAAAACCGAAACCTTTTTAACAAAAAATCAATTTTGCACCAAACTCATTTTAAGCCTAAATCGACCACATATTTAGCTTATTTCAAAAACCGACACCAATTAAACAAAAAGTCATTTTTGCACCAACCTTATCTTATGCTTAAATCGACAACATATTTAGCTTAATTGTACCCAAAATCGACCAAAAACCGAAACCATTTTAACAAAAAATCAATTTTGCACCAAACTCATTTTAAGCCTAAATCGACCACAAATTTAGCTTAATTGTACCCAAAATCGACCAAAAACCGACACCAATTAAACAAAAAGTCATTTTTGCACCAACCTTATCTTATGCTTAAATCGACAACATATTTAGCTTAATTGTACCCAAAATCGACCAAAAACCGAAACCATTTTAACAAAAAATCAATTTTGCACCAAACTCATGTTAAGCCTAAATCGACCACATATTTAGCTTATTTCTACCCGAAACTGACCAAAAACCGACACAATTTTAACAAAAAATCTTTTTTGCACCAACCTTATCTTATGCTTAAATCGACCACATATTTAGCTTAATTGTACCCAAAATCGACCAAAAACCGAAACCATTTTAACAAAAAATCAATTTTGCACCAACCTTATCTTATGCTTAAATCGACCACATATTTAGCTTAATTGTACCCAAAATCGACCAAGACCACATATTTAGCTTAATTGTACCCAAAATCGACCAAAAACCTAAACCCTTTTAACAAAAAATCAATTTTGCACCAAACTCATTTTGAGCCTAAATCGACCACATATTTAGCTTATTTCTACCCGAAACTGACCAAAAACCGACACAATTTTAACAAAAAATCATTTTTGCACCAACCTTATCTTATGCTTAAATCGACCACATAATTATCTTAATTGTACCCAAAATCGACCAAAAACCGAAACCATTTAAACAAAAAAATCACTGTTGCACCAACCTTATCTTATGCTTAAATCGACAACATATTCAGCTTAATTGTACCCAAAATCGACCAAAAACCGAAACCCTTTTAACAAAAAATCAATTTTGCACCAAACTCATTTTAAGCCTAAATCGACCACATATTTAGCTTATTTCTACCCGAAACTGACCAAAAACCGACACAATTTTAACAAAAAATCTTTTTTGCACCAACCTTATCTTATGCTTAAATCGACCACATATTTAGCTTAATTGTACCCAAAATCGACCAAAAACCGAAACCATTTTAACAAAAAATCAATTTTGCACCAACCTTATCTTATGCTTAAATCGACCACATATTTAGCTTAATTGTACCCAAAATCGACCAAGACCACATATTTAGCTTAATTGTACCCAAAATCGACCAAAAACCTAAACCCTTTTAACAAAAAAATCAATTTTGCCCCAAACTCATTTTGAGCCTAAATCGACCACATATTTAGCTTATTTCTACCCGAAACTGACCAAAAACCGACACAATTTTAACAAAAAATCATTTTTGCACCAACCTTATCTTATGCTTAAATCGACCACATAATTATCTTAATTGTACCCAAAATCGACCAAAAACCGAAACCATTTAAACAAAAAATCACTGTTGCACCAACCCTATCTTATGCTTAAATCGACAACATATTCAGCTTAATTGTACCCAAAATCGACCAAAAACCGAAACCCTTTTAACAAAAAATCAATTTTGCAACAAACTCATTTTAAGCCTAAATCGACCACATATGTAGCTTATTTCTACCCGAAACTGACCAAAAACCGACACAATTTTAACAAAAAATCAATTTTGCACCAACCTTATCTTATGCTTAAATCGACCACATATTTAGCTTAATTGTACCCAAAATCGACCAAAAACCGAAACCATTTTAACAAAAAATCACTTTTGCACCAACTTTATCTTATGCTTAAATCGACAACATATTCAGCTTAATTGTACCCAAAATCGACCAAGACCACATATTTAGCTTAATTGTACCCAAAATCGACCAAAACCGAAACCATTTTAACAAAAAATCAATTTTGCACCAAACTCATTTTGAGCCTAAATCGACCACATATTTAGCTTATTTCTACCCGAAACTGACCAAAAACCGACACAATTTTAACAAAAAATCATTTTTGCACCAACCTTATCTTATGCTTAAATCGACCACATATTTAGCTTAATTGTACCCAAAATCGACCAAAAACCAAAACCATTTTAACAAAAAAATCATTTTTGCACCAAACTTATTTTAAGCCTAAATCGACCATGTATTTAGCTTATTTCTACCCAAAACTGACCAAAAACCGACACAATTTTAACAAAAAATCACTTTTGCACCACCAAAATCGACCATAAACCGACATTATTTAGACAAAAAAACACTTTTGCACCAAACTCATAAATCGACCAAGACCACATATTTAGCTTAATTGTACCCAAAATCGACCAAAAACCGAAACCCTTTTAACAAAAAATCAATTTTGCACCAAACTCATTTTAAGCCTAAATCGACCATATTTAGCTTATTTCTACCCGAAACTGACCAAAAACCGACACAATTTTAACAAAAAATCAATTTTGCACCAACCTTATCTTATGCTTAAATCGACAACATATTCAGCTTAATTGTACCCAAAATCGACCAAGACCACATATTTAGCTTAATTGTACCCAAAATCGACCAAAAAACCGAAACCCTTTTAACAAAAAATCATTTTTTCACCAAACTCATTTTAAGCCTAAATCGACCACATATTTAGCTTATTTCTACCCGAAACTGACCAAAAACCGAAACCATTTTAACAAAAAATCACTTTTGCACCAACCTTATCTTATGCTTAAATCGACAACATATTCAGCTTAATTGTACCCAAAATCGACCAAGACCACATATTTAGCTTAATTGTACCCAAAATCGACCAAAAACCGAAACCATTTTAACAAAAAATCAATTTTGCACCAAACTCATTTTAAGCTAAATCGACCACATATTTAGCTTATTTCTACCCGAAACTGACCAAAAACCGACACAATTTTAACAAAAAATCAATTTTGCACCAACCTTATCTTATGCTTAAATCGACCACATATTTAGCTTAATTGTACCCAAAATCGACCAAAAACCTACACCATTTAAACAAAAAGTCATTTTTGCACCAACCTTATCTTATGCTTAAATCGACAACATATTTAGCTTAATTGTACCCAAAATCGACCAAAAACCGAAACCATTTTAACAAAAAATCAATTTTGCACCAAACTCATTTTAAGCCTAAATCGACCACATATTTAGCTTATTTATACCCGAAACTGACCAAAAACCGACACAATTTTAACAAAAAATCAATTTTGCACCAACCTTATCTTATGCTTAAATCGACCACATATTTAGCTTAATTGTACCCAAAATCGACCAAAAACCTACACCATTTAAACAAAAAGTCATTTTTGCACCAACCTTATCTTATGCTTAAATCGACAACATATTTAGCTTAATTGTACCCAAAATCGACCAAAAACCGAAACCATTTTAACAAAAAATCAATTTTGCACCAAACTCATTTTAAGCCTAAATCGACCACATATTTAGCTTATTTCTACCCGAAACTGACCAAAAACCGACACAATTTTAACAAAAAATCAGATTTGCACCAACCTTATCTTATGCATAAATCGACAACATATTCAGCTTAATTGTACCCAAAATCGACCAAGACCACATATTTAGCTTAATTGTACCCAAAAATCGACCAAAAACCGAAAACCCTTTTAACAAAAAATCAATTTTGCACCAAACTCATTTTAAGCCTAAATCGACCACATATTTAGCTTATTTCTACCCGAAACTGACCAAAAACCGACACAATTTTAACAAAAAATCATTTTTGCACCAACCTTATCTTATGCTTAAATCGACCACATATTTAGCTTAATTGTACCCAAAATCGACCAAAAACCGAAACCATTTTAACAAAAAATCACTTTTGCACCAACCTTATCTTATGCTTAAATCGACAACATATTCAGCTTAATTGTACCCAAAATCGACCAAGACCACATATTTAGCTTAATTGTACCCAAAATCGACCAAAAACCGAAACCCTTTTAACAAAAAAATCAATTTTGCACCAAACTCATTTTAAGCCTAAATCGACCACATATTTAGCTTATTTCTACCCGAAACTGACCAAAAACCGACACAATTTTAACAAAAAATCAATTTTGCACCAACCTTATCTTATGCTTAAATCGACCACATATTTAGCTTAATTGTACCCAAAATCGACCAAGACCACATATTTAGCTTAATTGTACCCAAAATCGACCAACAACCGAAACCCTTTTAACAAAAAATCAATTTTGCACCAAACTCATTTTAAGCCTAAATCGACCACATATTTAGCTTATTTCTACCCGAAACTGACCAAAAACCGACACAATTTTAACAAAAAATCAATTTTGCACCAACCTTATCTTATGCTTAAATCGACCACATATTTAGCTTAATTGTACCCAAAATCGACCAAGACCACATATTTAGCTTAATTGTACCCAAAATCGACCAAAAACCGAAACCCTTTTAACAAAAAATCAATTTTGCACCAAACTCATTTTAAGCCTAAATCGACCACATATTTAGCTTATTTCTACCCGAAACTGACCAAAAACCGACACAATTTTAACAAAAAATGATTTTTGCACCAACCGTATCTTATGCTTAAATCGACCACATATTTAGCTTAATTGTACCCAAAATCGACCAAAAACCGAAACCATTTTAACAAAAAATCAATTTTGCACCAACCTTATCTTATGCTTAAATCGACCACATATTTAGCTTAATTGTACCCAAAATCGACCAAGACCACATATTTAGCTTAATTGTACCCAAAATCGACCAAAAACCGAAACCCTTTTAACAAAAAATCAATTTTGCACCAACCTTATCTTATGCTTAAATCGACCACATAATTATCTTAATTGTACCCAAAATCGACCAAAAACCGAAACCATTTTAACAAAAAATCACTTTTGCACCAACCTTATCTTATGCTTAAATCGACAACATATTCAGCTTAATTGTACCCAAAATCGACCAAGACCACATATTTAGCTTAATAGTACCCAAAATCGACCAAAAACCGAAACCCTTTTAACAAAAAATCAATTTTGCACCAAACTCATTTTAAGCCTAAATCGACCACATATTTAGCTTATTTCTACCCGAAACTGACCAAAAACCGACACAATTTTAACAAAAAATCATTTTTGCACCAACCTTATCTTATGCTTAAATCGACCACATATTTAGCTTAATTGTACCCAAAATCGACCAAGACCACATATTTAGCTTAATTGTACCCAAAATCGACCAACAACCGAAACCCTTTTAACAAAAAATCAATTTTGCACCAAACTCATTTTAAGCCTAAATCGACCACATATTTAGCTTATTTCTACCCGAAACTGACCAAAAACCGACACAATTTTAACAAAAAAATCAATTTTGCACCAACCTTATCTTATGCTTAAATCGACCACATATTTAGCTTAATTGTACCCAAAATCGACCAAGACCACATATTTAGCTTAATTGTACCCAAAATCGACCAAAAACCGAAACCCTTTTAACAAAAAATCAATTTTGCACCAAACTCATTTTAAGCCTAAATCGACCACATATTTAGCTTATTTCTACCCGAAACTGACCAAAAACCGACACAATTTTAACAAAAAATCATTTTTGCACCAACCGTATCTTATGCTTAAATCGACCACATATTTAGCTTAATTGTACCCAAAATCGACCAAAAACCGAAACCATTTTAACAAAAAATCAATTTTGCACCAACCTTATCTTATGCTTAAATCGACCACATATTTAGCTTAATTGTACCCAAAATCGACCAAGACCACATATTTAGCTTAATTGTACCCAAAATCGACCAAAAACCGAAACCCTTTTAACAAAAAATCAATTTTGCACCAACCTTATCTTATGCTTAAATCGACCACATAATTATCTTAATTGTACCCAAAATCGACCAAAAACCGAAACCATTTTAACAAAAAATCACTTTTGCACCAACCTTATCTTATGCTTAAATCGACAACATATTCAGCTTAATTGTACCCAAAATCGACCAAGACCACATATTTAGCTTAATAGTACCCAAAATCGACCAAAAACCGAAACCCTTTTAACAAAAAATCAATTTTGCACCAAACTCATTTGAAGCCTAAATCGACCACATATTTAGCTTATTTCTACCCGAAACTGACCAAAAACCGACACAATTTTAACAAAAAATCATTTTTGCACCAACCTTATCTTATGCTTAAATCGACCACATATTTAGCTTAATTGTACCCAAAATCGACCAAAAAACCGAAAACCATTTTAACAAAAAATCAATTTTGCACCAACCTTATCTTATGCTTAAATCGACCACATATTTAGCTTAATTGTACCCAAAATCGACCAAGACCACATATTTAGCTTAATTGTACCCAAAATCGACCAAAAACCGAAACCCTTTTAACAAAAAATCAATTTTGCACCAAACTCATTTTAAGCCTAAATCGACCACATATTTAGCTTATTTCTACCCGAAACTGACCAAAAACCGACACAATTTTAACAAAAAATCATTTTTGCACCAACCTTATCTTATGCTTAAATCGACCACATAATTATCTTAATTGTACCCAAAATCGACCAAAAACCGAAACCATTTTAACAAAAAATCACTTTTGCACCAACCTTATCTTATGCTTAAATCGACAACATATTCAGCTTAATTGTACCCAAAATCGACCAAAAACCGAAACTTTTTTAACAAAAAATCAATTTTGCACCAAACTCATTTTAAGCCTAAATCGAAAACATATTTAGCTTATTTCTACCCGAAACTGACCAAAAACCGACACAATTTTAACAAAAAATCAATTTTGCACCAACCTTATCTTATGCATAAATCGACAACATATTCAGCTTAATTGTACCCAAAATCGACCAAGACCACATATTTAGCTTAATTGTACCCAAAATCGACCAAAAACCGAAACCCTTTTAACAAAAAATCAATTTTGCACCAAACTCATTTTAAGCCTAAATCGACCACATATTTAGCTTATTTCTACCCGAAACTGACCAAAAACCGACACAATTTTAACAAAAAATCATTTTTGCACCAACCTTATCTTATGCTTAAATCGACCACATAATTATCTTAATTGTACCCAAAATCGACCAAAAACCGAAACCATTTTAACAAAAAATCACTTTTGCACCAACCTTATCTTATGCTTAAATCGACAACATATTCAGCTTAATTGTACCCAAAATCGACCAAAAACCGAAACCATTTTAACAAAAAATCACTTTTGCACCAACCTTATCTTATGCTTAAATCGACAACATATTCAGCTTAATTGTACCCAAAATCGACCAAAAACCGAAACCCTTTTAACAAAAAATCAATTTTGCACCAAACTCATTTTAAGCCTAAATCGACCACATATTTAGCTTATTTCTACCCGAAACTGACCAAAAACCGACACAATTTTAACAAAAAATCACTTTTGCACCAACCTTATCTTATGCTTTAATCGACAACATATTCAGCTTAATTGTACCCAAAATCGACCAAGACCACATATTTAGCTTAATTGTACCCAAAATCGACCAAAAACCGAAACCATTTTAACAAAAAATCACTTTTGCACCAACCTTATCTTATGCTTAAATCGACAACATATTCAGCTTAATTGTACCCAAAATCGACCAAGACCACATATTTAGCTTAATTGTACCCAAAATCGACCAAAAACCGAAACCCTTTTAACAAAAAATCAATTTTGCACAAAACTCATTTTAAGCCTAAATCGACCACATATTTAGCTTATTTCTACCCGAAACTGACCAAAAACCGACACAATTTTAACAAAAAATCAATTTTGCACCAACCTTATCTTATGCTTAAATCGACCACATATTTAGCTTAATTGTACCAAAAATTGACCAAAAACCGAAACCATTTTAACAAAAAATCAATTTTGCACCAAACTCATTTTAAGCCTAAATCGACCACATATTTAGCTTATTTCTACCCGAAACTGACCAAAAACCGACACAATTTTAACAATAAATTAATTTTCCACCAACCTTATCTTAGCTTAAATCGACAACATATTCAGCTTAATTGTACCCAAAATCGACCAAGACCACATATTTAGCTTAATTGTACCCAAAATCGACCAAAAACCGAAACCCTTTTAACAAAAAATCAATTTTGCACCAAACTCATTTTAAGCCTAAATCGACCACATATTTAGCTTATTTCTACCCGAAACTGACCAAAAACCGACACAATTTTAACAATAAATTAATTTTGCACCAACCTTATCTTAGCTTAAATCGACAACATATTTAGCTTAATTGTACCCAAAATCAACCAAAAACCGAAACCATTTTAACAAAAAATCAATTTTGCACCAAACTCATTTTAAGCCTAAATCGACCACATATTTAGCTTATTTCTACCCGAAACTGACCAAAAACCGACACAATTTTAACAAAAAATCATTTTTCCACCAACCTTATCTTATGCTTAAATCGACCACATATTTAGCTTAATTGTACCCAAAATCGAACAAAAACCGACACCAATTAAACAAAAAGTCATTTTTGCACCAACCTTATCTTATGCTTAAATCGACAACATATTCAGCTTAATTGTACCCAAAATCGACCAAAAACCGAAACCCTTTTAACAAAAAATCAATTTTGCACCAAACTCATTTTAAGCCTAAATCGACCACATATTTAGCTTATTTCTACCCGAAACTGACCAAAAACCGACACAATTTTAACAAAAAATCATTTTTGCACCAACCTTATCTTATGCTTAAATCGACCACATATTTAGCTTAATTGTACCCAAAATCGACCAAAAACCGAAACCATTTTAACAAAAAATCACTTTTGCACCAACCTTATCTTATGCTTAAATCGACAACATATTCAGCTTAATTGTACCCAAAATCGACCAAGACCACATATTTAGCTTAATTGTACCCAAAATCGACCAAAAACCGAAACCCTTTTAACAAAAAATCAATTTTGCACCAAACTCATTTTAAGCCTAAATCGACCACATATTTAGCTTATTTCTACCCGAAACTGACCAAAAACCGACACAATTTTAACAAAAAATCAATTTTGCACCAACCTTATCTTATGCTTAAATCGACCACATATTTAGCTTAATTGTACCAAAAATTGACCAAAAACCGAAACCATTTTAACAAAAAATCAATTTTGCACCAAACTCATTTTAAGCCTAAATCGACCACATATTTAGCTTATTTCTACCCGAAACTGACCAAAAACCGACACAATTTTAACAATAAATTAATTTTCCACCAACCTTATCTTAGCTTAAATCGACAACATATTCAGCTTAATTGTACCCAAAATCGACCAAGACCACATATTTAGCTTAATTGTACCCAAAATCGACCAAAAACCGAAACCCTTTTAACAAAAAATCAATTTTGCACCAAACTCATTTTAAGCCTAAATCGACCACATATTTAGCTTATTTCTACCCGAAACTGACCAAAAACCGACACAATTTTAACAATAAATTAATTTTGCACCAACCTTATCTTAGCTTAAATCGACAACATATTTAGCTTAATTGTACCCAAAATCAACCAAAAACCGAAACCATTTTAACAAAAAATCAATTTTGCACCAAACTCATTTTAAGCCTAAATCGACCACATATTTAGCTTATTTCTACCCGAAACTGACCAAAAACCGACACAATTTTAACAAAAAATCATTTTTCCACCAACCTTATCTTATGCTTAAATCGACCACATATTTAGCTTAATTGTACCCAAAATCGAACAAAAACCGACACCAATTAAACAAAAAGTCATTTTTGCACCAACCTTATCTTATGCTTAAATCGACAACAT
The DNA here is from genome assembly GCF_003369915.1 of Drosophila miranda. Classification (NCBI taxonomy): domain Eukaryota; kingdom Metazoa; phylum Arthropoda; class Insecta; order Diptera; family Drosophilidae; genus Drosophila; species Drosophila miranda. The sequence goes on from NW_022881665.1 coordinate 522,952, forward strand.
ATTCAGCTTAATTGTACCCAAAATCGACCAAGACCACATATTCAGCTTAATTGTACCCAAAATCGACCAAAAACCGAAACCATTCTAACAAAAAATCACTTTTGCACCAACCTTATCTTATGCTTAAATCGACAACATATTCAGCTTAATTGTACCCAAAATCGACCAAGACCAGATATTTAGCTTAATTGTACCCAAAATCGACCAAAAACCGAAACCCTTTTAACAAAAAATCAATTTTGCACCAAACTCATTTTAAGCCTAAATCGACCACATATTTAGCTTATTTCCACCCGAAACTGACCAAAAACCGACACAATTTTAACAAAAAATCAATTTTGCACCAACCGTATCTTATGCATAAATCGACAACATATTCAGCTTAATTGTACCCAAAATCGACCAAGACCACATATTTAGCTTAATTGTACCCAAAATCGACCAAAAACCGAAACCCTTTTAACAAAAAATCAATTTTGCACCAAACTCATTTTAAGCCTAAATCGACCACATATTTAGCTTATTTCTACCCGAAACTGACCAAAAACCGACACAATTTTAACAAAAAATCATTTTTGCACCAACCTTATCTTATGCTTAAATCGACCACATATTTAGCTTAATTGTACCCAAAATCGACCAAAAACCGAAACCATTTTAACAAAAAATCACTTTTGCACCAACCTTATCTTATGCTTAAATCGACAACATATTCAGCTTAATTGTACCCAAAATCGACCAAGACCACATATTTAGCTTAATTGTACCCAAAATCGACCAAAAACCGAAACCATTTTAACAAAAAATCAATTTTGCACCAAACTCATTTTAAGCCTAAATCGACCATATTTAGCTTATTTCTACCCGAAACTGACCAAAAACCGACACAATTTTAACAAAAAATCAATTTTGCACCAACCTTATCTTATGCTTAAATCGACAACATATTCAGCTTAATTGTACCCAAAATCGACCAAGACCACATATTTAGCTTAATAGTACCCAAAATCGACCAAAAATCGAAACCATTTTAACAAAAAATCATTTTTGCACCAAACTTATTTTAAGCCTAAATCGACCATGTATTTAGCTTATTTCTACCCAAAACTGACCAAAAACCGACACAATTTTAACAAAAAATCACTTTTGCACCACCAAAATCGACCATAAACCGACATTATTTAGACAAAAAAACACTTTTGCACCAAACTGATAAATCGACCAAGACCACATATTTAGCTTAATTGTACCCAAAATCGACCAAAAACCGAAACCCTTTTAACAAAAAATCAATTTTGCACCAAACTCATTTTAAGCCTAAATCGACCATATTTAGCTTATTTCTACCCGAAACTGACCAAAAACCGACACAATTTTAACAAAAAATCAATTTTGCACCAACCTTATCTTATGCTTAAATCGACAACATATTCAGCTTAATTGTACCCAAAATCGACCAAGACCACATATTTAGCTTAATAGTACCCAAAATCGACCAAAAACCGAAACCCTTTTAACAAAAAATCAATTTGCACCAAACTCATTTGAAGCCTAAATCGACCACATATTTAGCTTATTTCTACCCGAAACTGACCAAAAACCGACACAATTTTAACAAAAAATCATTTTTGCACCAACCTTATCTTATGCTTAAATCGACCACATAATTATCTTAATTGTACCCAAAATCGACCAAAAACCGAAACCATTTTAACAAAAAATCACTTTTGCACCAACCTTATCTTATGCTTAAATCGACAACATATCAGCTTAATTGTACCCAAAATCGACCAAGACCACATATTTAGCTTAATTGTACCCAAAATCGACCAAAAACCGAAACCCTTTTAACAAAAAATCAATTTTGCACCAATCTCATTTTAAGCCTAAATCGACCACATATTTAGCTTATTTCTACCCGAAACTGACCAAAAACCGACACAATTTTAACAAAAAATCAATTTTGCACCAACCTTATCTTATGCTTAAATCGACCACATATTTAGCTTAATTGTACCCAAAATCGACCAAGACCACATATTTAGCTTAATTGTACCCAAAATCGACCAAAAACCGAAACCCTTTTAACAAAAAATCAATTTTGCACCAAACTCATTTTAAGCCTAAATCGACCACATATTTAGCTTATTTCTACCCGAAACTGACCAAAAACCGACACAATTTTAACAAAAAATCATTTTTGCACCAACCTTATCTTATGCTTAAATCGACCACATAATTATCTTAATTGTACCCAAAATCGACCAAAAACCGAAACCATTTTAACAAAAAATCACTTTTGCACCAACCTTATCTTATGCTTAAATCGACAACATATTCAGCTTAATTGTACCCAAAATCGACCAAAAACCGAAACCCTTTTAACAAAAAATCATTTTTGCAACAACCTTATCTTATGCTTAAATCGACCACATAATTATCTTAATTGTACCCAAAATCGACCAAAAACCGAAACCATTTTAACAAAAAGTCATTTTTGCACCAACCTTATCTTATGCTTAAATCGACAACATATTCAGCTTAATTGTACCCAAAATCGACCAAGACCACATATTTAGCTTAATTGTACCCAAAATCGACCAAAAACCGAAACCCTTTTAACAAAAAATCATTTTTTCACCAAACTCATTTTAAGCCTAAATCGACCACATATTTAGCTTATTTCTACCCGAAACTGACCAAAAACCGAAACCATTTTAACAAAAAATCACTTTTGCACCAACCTTATCTTATGCTTAAATCGACAACATATTCAGCTTAATTGTACCCAAAATCGACCAAGACCACATATTTAGCTTAATTGTACCCAAAATCGACCAAAAACCGAAACCATTTTAACAAAAAATCAATTTTGCACCAAACTCATTTTAAGCCTAAATCGACCACATATTTAGCTTATTTCTACCCGAAACTGACCAAAAACCGATACAATTTTAACAAAACATCATTTTTGCACCAACCTTATCTTATGCTTAAATCGACAACATATTTAGCTTAATTGTACCCAAAATCGACCAAAAACCGAAACCATTTTAACAAAAAATCAATTTTGCACCAAACTCATTTTAAGCCTAAATCGACCACATATTTAGCTTATTTATACCCGAAACTGACCAAAAACCGACACAATTTTAACAAAAAATCAATTTTGCACCAACCTTATCTTATGCTTAAATCGACAACATATTTAGCTTAATTGTACCCAAAATCGACCAAAAACCGAAACCATTTTAACAAAAAATCAATTTTGCACCAAACTCATTTTAAGCCTAAATCGACCACATATTTAGCTTATTTCTACCCGAAACTGACCAAAAACCGACACAATTTTAACAAAAAATCAGATTTGCACCAACCTTATCTTATGCATAAATCGACAACATATTCAGCTTAATTGTACCCAAAATCGACCAAGACCACATATTTAGCTTAATTGTACCCAAAATCGACCAAAAACCGAAACCCTTTTAACAAAAAATCAATTTTGCACCAAACTCATTTTAAGCCTAAATCGACCACATATTTAGCTTATTTCTACCCGAAACTGACCAAAAACCGACACAATTTTAACAAAAAATCATTTTTGCACCAACCTTATCTTATGCTTAAATCGACCACATATTTAGCTTAATTGTACCCAAAATCGACCAAAAACCGAAACCATTTTAACAAAAAATCACTTTTGCACCAACCTTATCTTATGCTTAAATCGACAACATATTCAGCTTAATTGTACCCAAAATCGACCAAGACCACATATTTAGCTTAATTGTACCCAAAATCGACCAAAAACCGAAACCCTTTTAACAAAAAATCAATTTTGCACCAAACTCATTTTAAGCCTAAATCGACCACATATTTAGCTTATTTCTACCCGAAACTGACCAAAAACCGACACAATTTTAACAAAAAATCAATTTTGCACCAACCTTATCTTATGCTTAAATCGACCACATATTTAGCTTAATTGTACCCAAAATCGACCAAGACCACATATTTAGCTTAATTGTACCCAAAATCGACCAACAACCGAAACCCTTTTAACAAAAAATCAATTTTGCACCAAACTCATTTTAAGCCTAAATCGACCACATATTTAGCTTATTTCTACCCGAAACTGACCAAAAACCGACACAATTTTAACAAAAAATCAATTTTGCACCAACCTTATCTTATGCTTAAATCGACCACATATTTAGCTTAATTGTACCCAAAATCGACCAAGACCACATATTTAGCTTAATTGTACCCAAAATCGACCAAGACCACATATTTAGCTTAATTGTACCCAAAATCGACCAAAAACCGAAACCCTTTTAACAAAAAATCAATTTTGCACCAAACTCATTTTAAGCCTAAGTCGACCACATATTTAGCTTATTTCTACCCGAAACTGACCAAAAACCGACACAATTTTAACAAAAAATCATTTTTGCACCAACCTTATCTTATGCTTAAATCGACCACATATTTAGCTTAATTGTACCCAAAATCGACCAAAAACCGAAACCATTTAACAAAAAGTCATTTTTGCACCAACCTTATCTTATGCTTAAATCGACAACATATTCAGCTTAATTGTACCCAAAATCGACCAAGACCACATATTTAGCTTAATTGTACCCAAAATCGACCAAAAACCGAAACCCTTTTAACAAAAAATCAATTTTGCACCAAACTCATTTTAAGCCTAAATCGACCACATATTTAGCTTATTTCTACCCGAAACTGACCAAAAACAGACACAATTTTAACAAAAAATCAATTTTGCACCAACCTTATCTTATGCTTAAATCGACAACATATTTAGCTTAATTAAACCCAAAATCGACCAAAAACCGAAACCCTTTTAACAAAAAATCAATTTTGCACCAAACTCATTTTGAGCCTAAATCGACCACATATTTAGCTTATTTCTACCCGAAACTGACCAAAAACCGACACAATTTTAACAAAAAATCATGTTTGCACCAACCTTATCTTATGCTTAAATCGACCACATATTTAGCTTAATTGTACCCAAAATCGACCAAAAACCGACACCAATTAAACAAAAAGTCATTTTTGCACCAACCTTATCTTATGCTTAAATCGACAACATATTTAGCTTAATTGTACCCAAAATCGAAAAAAATTCGAAACCATTTTAACAAAAAATCAATTTTGCACCAAACTCATTTTAAGCCTAAATCGACCACATATTTAGCTTATTTCTACCCGAAACTGACCAAAAACCGAAACAATTTTAACAAAAAATCAATTTTGCACCAACCTTATCTTATGCTTAAATCGACAACATATTCAGCTTAATTGTACCCAAAATCGACCAAAAACCGAAACCATTTTAACAAAAAATCAATTTTGCACCAAACTCATTTTAAGCCTAAATCGACCATATTTAGCTTATTTCTACCCGAAACTGACCAAAAACCGACACAATTTTAACAAAAAATCAATTTTGCACCAACCTTATCTTATGCTTAAATCGACAACATATTCAGCTTAATTGTACCCAAAATCGACCAAGACCACATATTTAGCTTAATTGTACCCAACATCGACCAAAAACCGAAACCCTTTTAACAAAAAATTAATTTTGCACCAAACTCATTTTAAGCCTAAATCGACCACATATTTAGCTTATTTCTACCCGAAACTGACCAAAAACCGACACAATTTTAACAAAAAATCATTTTTGCACCAACCTTATCTTATGCTTAAATCGACCACATATTTAGCTTAATTGTACCCAAAATCGACCAAAAACCGAAACCATTTTAACAAAAAATCAATTTTGCACCAAACTCATTTTGAGCCTAAATCGACCACATATTTAGCTTATTTCTACCCGAAACTGACTAAAAACCGACACAATTTTAACAAAAAATCACTTTTGCACCAACCTTATCTTATGCTTAAATCGACCACATATTTAGCTTAATTGTACCCAAAATCGACCAAAAACCGAAACCATTTTAACAAAAAATCTATTTTGCACCAAACTCATTTTGAGCCAAAATCGACCACATATTTAGCTTATTTCTACCCGAAACTGACCAAAAACCGACACAATCTTAACAAAAAATCAATTTTGCACCAACCTTATCTTATGCTTAAATCGACCACATATTTAGCTTACTTGTACCCAAAATCGACCAAAAACCGAAACCATTTTAACAAAAAATCAATTTTGCACCAAACTCATTTTAAGCCTAAATCGACCACATATTTAGCTTATTTCTACCCAAAACTGACCAAAAACCGACACAATTTTAACAAAAACGAGGTGGAACGTTGTGAGTTGCTGCGGACACCGCAACTCTACAGTTATACCCGATACTAAGTCAGTATGGCTCTCCTGCGGCAGACGCCGCTAATATTAAACCACACGACAAAGAGTGCGTGCGAGAAAGACAGAAAATTAGTCTGAGCGTGACGTCGGGCGCTGCGTAGCCACTGAAAATTGACTTCTGGCTTTTGGCTACAAAAATGATCCGATCTGATCCAGATTCAGCAATCTGATAGATTTTCGTCTTTTGTGGGGGCGGAAGGGGGTGGGGCGAAATTCTGAGATATACGTTTTATAGTGAGATCTAACAGAAGTGCGGATACCAAATTTGGTTACTCTAGCCTTAATAGTCTCTGAGATTTGTGGATGCCCCAGATTTTCGTCCTTTGCGGGGCGGAAGGGGTGTGGCGAAATTTGGACACGAAACGGTCAAGGTCCGATATCACAGGAGTGTGGATACCAAATTTGGTTGCTCTGGCTCTTATAGGTTCTGAGATCCTTGAACTCATATTTTGCAATTGACAAAACCGACCATGAAACCTGTCTCTCGACAGAGCGAGAAAGAATGAAATTGTTTTCTTGATTCTGGCTATAATCATTATACGATCTGGTTCAGATTTTGCACTGTAGAAGATATGGTCATCCTCACCGATTCGGCGTTTTTGGTTTTATCGTATCTTTAAAAATGTGGATGCCACAGATTTTCGTCCTTTGTGGGGGCGGAAGTGGTGAAATATTTTTGTAGCAGTGACATATCACAGAAGTCAGGATCCAAAACATCGTTGCTCTAGCTCTTATAGTCTTTGAGCACTAGGCGCTGAAGGGGACGGACGGACGGACGGACGGACGGACGGACAGACGGACAGACAGACAGGGCTCAATCGACTCGGCTATTGATGCTGATCAATAATATATATACTTTATGGGGTCGGAAACGATTCCTTCTGGACGTTACACACATCCACTTTTATTTGTGAGTTGTGAGTTGCTGCGGACACCGCAACTCTACAGTTATACCCGATACTAAGTCAGTATGGCTCTCCTCCGGCAGACGCCGCTAATATTAAACGACACGACAAAGAGTACGTGCGAGAGAGACAGAAAATCAGTCTGAGCGTGACGTCGGGCGCTGCGTAGCCACTGCAAATTGATTTGTTCCTATTGGCTATAAAAATGATTTGATTCCGCAATCTGATAGATATGGTCATTATCTATGATTCTGTGTTTTTAGTTTTCTCGAATGTGCAATATTGTGGATGCAACAGATTTTCGTCCTTTGTGGGGGCGGAAGTGGGCAAGGCGAAGTTTTGAAATACACGTTTTATAGTAAGATCTAACAGGAGTGCGGATACTAAATTTGGTTACTCTTGCCTTAATAGTCTCTGAGATTTTTGATTATCCCCAGATTTTCGTCCTTTGCGTGGGCGGAAGGGGGTGTGGCGAAATTTTGAAACAAATTCGTCTCGGTCCGATATATTAGGAGTGTGGATACCAAATTTGGTTGCTCTAGCTTTTGTAGTCTCTGAGATCTAGGCGCTAATGTTTTACTCTAAGCAAAGCCGCCTATGCTACGTGTGTGTTAGAGAGAGACAGGGCGAGAAAAAATGAAATTGTTTTCTTGATGCTGGCTATAATAATGATACGATCCAATTCAGATTCCGCAGTCTTAAAGATATGGTCATTCTCTACGTTACTGGTTTTATCGTATCTTTAAAAATGTGGATGCCACAGATTCTCGTCCTTTGTGGGGGCGGCAGTAGGCGGGGCGAAGTTTTGAAATATTTTTGTAGCAGTGACATATCACAGAAGTCTGGATCCAAAACATCGTTGCTCTCGCTCTTATAGTCTTTGAGCACTAGGCGCTGAAGGGGACGGACAGACGGACAGACGGACGGACGGACAGACGGACAGACAGACATGGCTCAATCGACTCGGCTATTGATGCTGATCAAGAATATATAACTTTATGGGGTCGGAAACGATTCCTTCTGGACGTTACACACATCCACTTTTACCACAAATCTAATATACCCCAATACTCATTTTGAGTATCGGGTATAAAAACACTTTTGCACCAAACTCATTTTATGCCTAAATCGACCACATATTTAGCTTATTTCTACCCGAAACTGACCAAAAACCGACACAATTTTAACAAAAAATCACTTTTGCACCAACCTCATCTTATGCCTAAATCGACCACATATTTAGCTTAATTGTACCCAAAATCGACCGAAAACCGAAAACATTTTAACAAAAAATCAATTTTGCACCAAATTCATTTTAAGCCCAAATCGACCACATATTTAGCTTATTTCTACCCGAAACTGACCAAAAACCGACACAATTTCAACAAAAAATCACTTTTGCACCAACCTCATCTTATGCCTAAATCGTCCACATATTTAGTTTTTTTTACCCAAAATCGACCATAAGCCGACATTATTTAGACAAAAAAACACTTTTGCACCAAACTAATTTTATGCCTAAATCGACCACATATTTAGCTTAATTGTACCCGAAACTGACCAAAAACCGACACAATTTTAACAAAAAATCACTTTTGCACCAACCTTATCTTATGCCTAAATCGTCCACATATTTCCTTTTTTTTACCCAAAATCGACCATAAACCGACAACATTTAGACAAAACGAGGGGGAACGTTGTGAGTTGCTGCGGACACCGCAACTCTACGGTTATACCCGATACTAAGTCAGTATGGCTCTCCTCCGGCAGACGCCGCTAATATTAAACGACACGACAAAGAGTGCGTGCGAGAGAGACAGAAAATCAGTCTGAGCGTGACGTCGGGCGCTGCGTAGCCACTGCAAATTGATTTGTTCCTATTGGCTAAACCAAATTTGGTTACTCTAGCCTTAATAGTCTCTGAGATTTGTGGATGCCCCAGATTTTCGTCCTTTGCGGGGGCGGAAGGGGGTGTGGCGAAATTTGGACACGAAACGGTCAAGGTCCGATATCACAGGAGTGTGGATACCAAATTTGGTTGCTCTGGCTCTTATAGGTTCTGAGATCCTTGAACTCATATTTTGCAATTGACAAAACCGACCATGAAACCTGTCTCTCGACAGAGCGAGAAAGAATGAAATTGTTTTCTTGATTCTGGCTATAATCATTATACGATCTGGTTCAGATTTTGCACTGTAGAAGATATGGTCATCCTCACCGATTCGGCGTTTTTGGTTTTATCGTATCTTTAAAAATGTGGATGCCACAGATTTTCGTCCTTTGTGGGGGCGGAAGTGGTGAAATATTTTTGTAGCAGTGACATATCACAGAAGTCAGGATCCAAAACATCGTTGCTCTAGCTCTTATAGTCTTTGAGCACTAGGCGCTGAAGGGGACGGACGGACGGACGGACGGACGGACGGACAGACGGACAGACAGACAGGGCTCAATCGACTCGGCTATTGATGCTGATCAATAATATATATACTTTATGGGGTCGGAAACGATTCCTTCTGGACGTTACACACATCCACTTTTATTTGTGAGTTGTGAGTTGCTGCGGACACCGCAACTCTACAGTTATACCCGATACTAAGTCAGTATGGCTCTCCTCCGGCAGACGCCGCTAATATTAAACGACACGACAAAGAGTACGTGCGAGAGAGACAGAAAATCAGTCTGAGCGTGACGTCGGGCGCTGCGTAGCCACTGCAAATTGATTTGTTCCTATTGGCTATAAAAATGATTTGATTCCGCAATCTGATAGATATGGTCATTATCTATGATTCTGTGTTTTTAGTTTTCTCGAATGTGCAATATTGTGGATGCAACAGATTTTCGTCCTTTGTGGGGGCGGAAGTGGGCAAGGCGAAGTTTTGAAATACACGTTTTATAGTAAGATCTAACAGGAGTGCGGATACTAAATTTGGTTACTCTTGCCTTAATAGTCTCTGAGATTTTTGATTATCCCCAGATTTTCGTCCTTTGCGTGGGCGGAAGGGGGTGTGGCGAAATTTTGAAACAAACTCGTCTCGGTCCGATATATTAGGAGTGTGGATACCAAATTTGGTTGCTCTAGCTTTTGTAGTCTCTGAGATCTAGGCGCTAATGTTTTACTCTAAGCAAAGCCGCCTATGCTACGTGTGTGTTAGAGAGAGACAGGGCGAGAAAAAATGAAATTGTTTTCTTGATGCTGGCTATAATAATGATACGATCCAATTCAGATTCCGCAGTCTTAAAGATATGGTCATTCTCTACGTTACTGGTTTTATCGTATCTTTAAAAATGTGGATGCCACAGATTCTCGTCCTTTGTGGGGGCGGCAGTAGGCGGGGCGAAGTTTTGAAATATTTTTGTAGCAGTGACATATCACAGAAGTCTGGATCCAAAACATCGTTGCTCTCGCTCTTATAGTCTTTGAGCACTAGGCGCTGAAGGGGACGGACAGACGGACAGACGGACGGACGGACAGACGGACAGACAGACATGGCTCAATCGACTCGGCTATTGATGCTGATCAAGAATATATAACTTTATGGGGTCGGAAACGATTCCTTCTGGACGTTACACACATCCACTTTTACCACAAATCTAATATACCCCAATACTCATTTTGAGTATCGGGTATAAAAACACTTTTGCACCAAACTCATTTTATGCCTAAATCGACCACATATTTAGCTTATTTCTACCCGAAACTGACCAAAAACCGACACAATTTTAACAAAAAATCACTTTTGCACCAACCTCATCTTATGCCTAAATCGACCACATATTTAGCTTAATTGTACCCAAAATCGACCGAAAACCGAAAACATTTTAACAAAAAATCAATTTTGCACCAAATTCATTTTAAGCCCAAATCGACCACATATTTAGCTTATTTCTACCCGAAACTGACCAAAAACCGACACAATTTCAACAAAAAATCACTTTTGCACCAACCTCATCTTATGCCTAAATCGTCCACATATTTAGTTTTTTTTACCCAAAATCGACCATAAGCCGACATTATTTAGACAAAAAAACACTTTTGCACCAAACTAATTTTATGCCTAAATCGACCACATATTTAGCTTAATTGTACCCGAAACTGACCAAAAACCGACACAATTTTAACAAAAAATCACTTTTGCACCAACCTTATCTTATGCCTAAATCGTCCACATATTTCCTTTTTTTTACCCAAAATCGACCATAAACCGACAACATTTAGACAAAACGAGGGGGAACGTTGTGAGTTGCTGCGGACACCGCAACTCTACGGTTATACCCGATACTAAGTCAGTATGGCTCTCCTCCGGCAGACGCCGCTAATATTAAACGACACGACAAAGAGTGCGTGCGAGAGAGACAGAAAATCAGTCTGAGCGTGACGTCGGGCGCTGCGTAGCCACTGCAAATTGATTTGTTCCTATTGGCTATAAAAATGATCTGATCTGATCAGCAATCTGATAGATATGGTCATTATCTATGATTCTGCGTTTTTAGTTTTCTCGAATGTGCAATATTGTGGATGCAACAGATTTTCGTCCTTTGTGGGGGCGGAAGTGGGCAAGGCGAAGTTTTGAAATACACGTTTTATAGTAAGATCTAACAGGAGTGCGGATACTAAATAGCCTTAATAGTCTCTGAGATTTTTGAATATCCCCAGATTTTCGTCCTTTGCGTGGGCGGAAGGGGGTGTGGCGAAATTTTGAAACAAACTCGTCTCGGTCCGATATATTAGGAGTGTGGATACCAAATTTGATTGCTCTAGCTTTTGTAGTCTCTGAGATCTAGGCGCTAATGTTTTACTCTAAGCAAAGCCGCCTATGCTACGTGTGTGTTAGAGAGAGACAGGGCGAGAAAAAATGAAATTGTTTTCTTGATGCTGGCTATAATAATGATACGATCCAATTCAGATTCCGCAGTCTTAAAGATATGGTCATTCTCTACAATTCTACGTTTCTGGTTTTTTCATTTCTTTAAATTTGTGGATGCCACAGATTTTCGTCCTTTGTGGGGGCGGAAGTGGGCGGGGCGAAGCTTAGAAATATTTTTGTAGCAGTGACATATCACAGAAGTCTGGATTCAAAACATCGTTGCTCTCGCTCTTATAGTCTTTGAGCACTAGGCGCTGAAGGGGACGGACAGACGGACAGACGGACGGACGGACAGACGGACAGACAGACATGGCTCAATCGACTCGGCTATTGATGCTTGTATTTCTACCCGAAACTGACCAAAAACCGACACAATTTTAACAAAAAATCACTTTTGCACCAACCTCATCTTTTGCCTAAATCGACCACATATTTAGCTTAATTGTACCCGAAACTGACCAAAAACCGACACAATTTTAACAAAAAATCACTTTTGCACCAACCTCATCTTATGCCTAAATCGTCCACATATTTACTTTTTTTTACCCAAAATCGGCCATAAACCGACAAAATTTAGACAAAAAAACACTTTTGCACCAAACTCATTTTATGCCTAAACCGACCACATATTTAGCTTAATTGTACCCAAAATTGACCAAAAATCGAAATAATTTTAACAAAAAATCAATTTTGCACAAAACTCATTTTAAGCCTAAATCGACCACATATTTAGCTTATTATTATTATTATTATTTATTTCTACCTGAAACTGACCAAAAACCGACACAATTTTAACAAAAAATCACTTTTGCACCAACCTCATCTTATGCCTAAATCGACCACATATTTAGCTTAATTGTACCCAAAATCGACCAAAAACCGAAACCATTTTAACAAAAAATCAATTTTGCACCAAATTCATTTTAAGCCTAAATCGACCACATATTTAGCTTATTTCTACCCGAAACTGACCAAAAACCGACACAATTTCAACAAAAAATCACTTTTGCACCAACCTCATCTTATGCCTAAATCGTCCACATATTTAGTTTTTTTTACCCAAAATCGACCATAAGCCGACATTATTTAGACAAAAAAACACTTTTGCACCAAACTAATTTTATGCCTAAATCGACCACATATTTAGCTTAATTGTACCCGAAACTGACCAAAAACCGACACAATTTTAACAAAAAATCACTTTTGCACCAACCTTATCTTATGCCTAAATCGTCCACATATTTCCTTTTTTTTACCCAAAATCGACCATAAACCGACAACATTTAGACAAAACGAGGGGGAACGTTGTGAGTTGCTGCGGACACCGCAACTCTACGGTTATACCCGATACTAAGTCAGTATGGCTTACCTTGTACCCGAAACTGACCAAAAACCGACACAATTTTAACAAAAAATCACTTTTGCACCAACCTCATCTTATGCCTAAATCGTCCACATATTTACTTTTTTTTACCCAAAATCGGCCATAAACCGACAAAATTTAGACAAAAAAACACTTTTGCATATTAGCATATTTAGCTTAATTGTACCCAAAATTGACCAAAAATCGAAACAATTTTAACAAAAAATCAATTTTGCACAAAACTCATTTTAAGCCTAAATCGACCACATATTTAGCTTATTATTATTATTATTTATTTCTACCCGAAACTGACCAAAAACCGACACAATTTTAACAAAAAATCACTTTTGCACCAACCTAATCTTATGCCTAAATCGACCACATATTTAGCTTAATTGTACCCAAAATCGACCAAAAACCAAAACCATTTTAACAAAAAATCAATTTTGCACCAAATTCATTTTAAGCCTAAATCGACCACATATTTAGCTTATTTCTACCCGAAACTGACCAAAAACCGACACAATTTCAACAAAAAATCACTTTTGCACCAACCTCATCTTATGCCTAAATCGTCCACATATTTAGTTTTTTTTACCCAAAATCGACCATAAGCCGACATTATTTAGACAAAAAAACACTTTTGCACCAAACTAATTTTATGCCTAAATCGACCACATATTTAGCTTAATTGTACCCGAAACTGACCAAAAACCGACACAATTTTAACAAAAAATCACTTTTGCACCAACCTTATCTTATGCCTAAATCGTCCACATATTTCCTTTTTTTGCCCAAAATCGACCATAAACCGACAACATTTAGACAAAACGAGGGGGAACGTTGTGAGTTGCTGCGCACACCGCAACTCTACGGTTATACCCGATACTAAGTCAGTATGGCTTACCTTGTACCCGAAACTGACCAAAAACCGACACAATTTTAACAAAAAATCACTTTTGCACCAACCTCATCTTATGCCTAAATCGTCCACATATTTACTTTTTTTTACCCAAAATCGGCCATAAACCGACAAAATTTAGACAAAAAAACACTTTTGCATATTAGCATATTTAGCTTAATTGTACCCAAAATTGACCAAAAATCGAAATAATTTTAACAAAAAATCAATTTTGCACAAAACTCATTTTAAGCCTAAATCGACCACATATTTAGCTTATTATTATTATTATTATTTATTTCTACCTGAAACTGACCAAAAACCGACACAATTTTAACAAAAAATCACTTTTGCACCAACCTCATCTTATGCCTAAATCGACCACATATTTAGCTTAATTGTACCCAAAATCGACCAAAAACCGAAACCATTTTAACAAAAAATCAATTTTGCACCAAATTCATTTTAAGCCTAAATCGACCACATATTTAGCTTATTTCTACCCGAAACTGACCAAAAACCGACACAATTTCAACAAAAAATCACTTTTGCACCAACCTCATCTTATGCCTAAATCGTCCACATATTTAGTTTTTTTTACCCAAAATCGACCATAAGCCGACATTATTTAGACAAAAAAACACTTTTGCACCAAACTCATTTTATGCCTAAACCGACCACATATTTAGCTTAATTGTACCCAAAATTGACCAAAAATCGAAATAATTTTAACAAAAAATCAATTTTGCACAAAACTCATTTTAAGCCTAAATCGACCACATATTTAGCTTATTATTATTATTCTTATTTATTTCTACCTGAAACTGACCAAAAACCGACACAATTTTAACAAAAAATCACTTTTGCACCAACCTCATCTTATGCCTAAATCGACCACATATTTAGCTTAATTGTACCCAAAATCGACCAAAAACCGAAACCATTTTAACAAAAAATCAATTTTGCACCAAATTCATTTTAAGCCTAAATCGACCACATATTTAGCTTATTTCTACCCGAAACTGACCAAAAACCGACACAATTTCAACAAAAAATCACTTTTGCACCAACCTCATCTTATGCCTAAATCGTCCACATATTTAGTTTTTTTTACCCAAAATCGACCATAAGCCGACATTATTTAGACAAAAAAACACTTTTGCACCAAACTAATTTTATGCCTAAATCGACCACATATTTAGCTTAATTGTACCCGAAACTGACCAAAAACCGACACAATTTTAACAAAAAATCACTTTTGCACCAACCTTATCTTATGCCTAAATCGTCCACATATTTCCTTTTTTTTACCCAAAATCGACCATAAACCGACAACATTTAGACAAAACGAGGGGGAACGTTGTGAGTTGCTGCGGACACCGCAACTCTACGGTTATACCCGATACTAAGTCAGTATGGCTTACCTTGTACCCGAAACTGACCAAAAACCGACACAATTTTAACAAAAAATCACTTTTGCACCAACCTCATCTTATGCCTAAATCGTCCACATATTTACTTTTTTTTACCCAAAATCGGCCATAAACCGACAAAATTTAGACAAAAAAACACTTTTGCATATTAGCATATTTAGCTTAATTGTACCCAAAATTGACCAAAAATCGAAACAATTTTAACAAAAAATCAATTTTGCACAAAACTCATTTTAAGCCTAAATCGACCACATATTTAGCTTATTATTATTATTATTTATTTCTACCCGAAACTGACCAAAAACCGACACAATTTTAACAAAAAATCACTTTTGCACCAACCTAATCTTATGCCTAAATCGACCACATATTTAGCTTAATTGTACCCAAAATCGACCAAAAACCAAAACCATTTTAACAAAAAATCAATTTTGCACCAAATTCATTTTAAGCCTAAATCGACCACATATTTAGCTTATTTCTACCCGAAACTGACCAAAAACCGACACAATTTCAACAAAAAATCACTTTTGCACCAACCTCATCTTATGCCTAAATCGTCCACATATTTAGTTTTTTTTACCCAAAATCGACCATAAGCCGACATTATTTAGACAAAAAAACACTTTTGCACCAAACTAATTTTATGCCTAAATCGACCACATATTTAGCTTAATTGTACCCGAAACTGACCAAAAACCGACACAATTTTAACAAAAAATCACTTTTGCACCAACCTTATCTTATGCCTAAATCGTCCACATATTTCCTTTTTTTTACCCAAAATCGACCATAAACCGACAACATTTAGACAAAACGAGGGGGAACGTTGTGAGTTGCTGCGGACACCGCAACTCTACGGTTATACCCGATACTAAGTCAGTATGGCTCTCCTCCGGCAGACGCCGCTAATATCAAACGACACGACAAAGAGTGCGTGCGAGAGAGACAGAAAATCAGTCTGAGCGTGACGTCGGGCGCTGCGTAGCCACTGCAAATTGATTTGTTCCTATTGGCTATAAAAATGATCTGATCTGATCAGCAATCTGATAGATATGGTCATTATCTATGATTCTGCGTTTTTAGTTTTTTCGAATGTGCAATATTGTGGATGCAACAGAATTTCGTCTTTTGTGGGGGCGGAAGTGGGCAAGGCGAAGTTTTGAAATACACGTTTTATAGTAAGATCTAACAGGAGTGCGGATACCAAATTTGGTTACTCTAGCCTTAATAGTCTCTGAGATTTTTGAATATCCCCAGATTTTCGTCCTTTGCGTGGGCGGAAGGGGGTGTGGCGAAATTTTGAAACAAACTCGTCTCGGTCCGATATATTAGGAGTGTGGATACCAAATTTGGTTGCTCTAGCTTTTGCAGTCTCTGAGATCTAGGCGCTAATGTTTTACTCTAAGCAAAGCCGCCTATGCTACGTGTGTGTTAGAGAGAGACAGGGCGAGAAAAAATGAAATTGTTTTCTTGATGCTGGCTATAATAATGATACGATCCAATTCAGATTCCGCATTCTTAAAGATATGGTCATTCTCTACAATTCTACGTTTCTGGTTTTTTCATTTCTTTAAATTTGTGGATGCCACAGATTTTCGTCCTTTGTGGGGGCGGAAGTGGGCGGGGCGAAGTTTAGAAATATTTTTGTAGCAGTGACATATCACAGAAGTCTGGATCCAAAACATCGTTGCTCTCGCTCTTATAGTCTTTTTCTAGGCGCTGAAGGGGACGGACAGACGGACAGACGGACGGACGGACAGACGGACAGACAGACATGGCTCAATCGACTCGGCTATTGATGCTTGTATTTCTACCCGAAACTGACCAAAAACCGACACAATTTTAACAAAAAATCACTTTTGCACCAACCTCATCTTTTGCCTAAATCGACCACATATTTAGCTTATTTCTACCCGAAACTGACCAAAAACCGACACAATTTTAACAAAAAATCACTTTTGCACCAACCTCATCTTATGCCTAAATCGTCCACATATTTACTTTTTTTTACCCAAAATCGGCCATAAACCGACAAAATTTAGACAAAAAAACACTTTTGCACCAAACTCATTTTATGCCTAAACCGACCACATATTTAGCTTAATTGTACCCAAAATTGACCAAAAATCGAAACAATTTTAACAAAAAATCAATTTTGCACAAAACTCATTTTAAGCCTAAATCGACCACATATTTAGCTTATTATTATTATTATTTATTTCTACCCGAAACTGACCAAAAACCGACACAATTTTAACAAAAAATCACTTTTGCACCAACCTTATCTTATGCCTAAATCGTCCACATATTTCCTTTTTTTTACCCAAAATCGACCATAAACCGACAACATTTAGACAAAACGAGGGGGAACGTTGTGAGTTGCTGCGGACACCGCAACTCTACGGTTATACCCGATACTAAGTCAGTATGGCTCTCCTCCGGCAGACGCCGCTAATACTAAACGACACGACAAAGAGTGCGTGCGAGAGAGACAGAAAATCAGTCTGAGCGTGACGTCGGGCGCTGCGTAGCCACTGCAAATTGATTTGTTCCTATTGGCTATAAAAATGATCTGATCTGATCCAGATTCAGCAATCTGATAGATATGGTCATTATCTATGATTCTGCATTTTTAGTTTTCTCGAATGTGCAATATTGTGGATGCAACAGAATTTCGTCTTTTGTGGGGGCGGAAGTGGGCAAGGCGAAGTTTTGAAATACACGTTTTATAGTAAGATCTAACAGGAGTGCGGATACCAAATTTGGTTACTCTAGCCTTAATAGTCTCTGAGATTTTTGAATATCCCCAGATTTTCGTCCTTTGCGTGGGCGGAAGGGGGTGTGGCGAAATTTTGAAACAAACTCGTCTCGGTCTGATATATTAGGAGTGTGGATACCAAATTTGGTTGCTCTAGCTTTTGCAGTCTCTGAGATCTAGGCGCTAATGTTTTACTCTAAGCAAAGCCGCCTATGCTACGTGTGTGTTAGAGAGAGACAGGGCGAGAAAAAATGAAATTGTTTTCTTGATGCTGGCTATAATAATGATACGATCCAATTCAGATTCCGCATTCTTAAAGATATGGTCATTCTCTACAATTCTACGTTTCTGGTTTTTTCATTTCTTTAAATTTGTGGATGCCACAGATTTTCGTCCTTTGTGGGGGCGGAAGTGGGCGGGGCGAAGTTTAGAAATATTTTTGTAGCAGTGACATATCACAGAAGTCTGGATCCAAAACATCGTTGCTCTCGCTCTTATAGTCTTTGAGCACTAGGCGCTGAAGGGGACGGACAGACGGACAGACGGACGGACGGACAGACGGACAGACAGACATGGCTCAATCGACTCGGCTATTGATGCTTGTATTTCTACCCGAAACTGACCAAAAACCGACACAATTTTAACAAAAAATCACTTTTGCACCAACCTCATCTTTTGCCTAAATCGACCACATATTTAGCTTATTTCTACCCGAAACTGACCAAAAACCGACACAATTTTAACAAAAAATCACTTTTGCACCAACCTCATCTTATGCCTAAATCGTCCACATATTTACTTTTTTTTACCCAAAATCGGCCATAAACCGACAAAATTTAGACAAAAAAACACTTTTGCACCAAACTCATTTTATGCCTAAACCGACCACATATTTAGCTTAATTGTACCCAAAATTGACCAAAAATCGAAACAATTTTAACAAAAAATCAATTTTGCACAAAACTCATTTTAAGCCTAAATCGACCACATATTTAGCTTATTATTATTATTATTTATTTCTACCCGAAACTGACCAAAAACCGACACAATTTTAACAAAAAATCACTTTTGCACCAACCTCATCTTATGCCTAAATCGACCACATATTTAGCTTAATTGTACCCAAAATCGACCAAAAACCGAAACCATTTTAACAAAAAATCAATTTTGCACCAAACTCATTTTAAGCCTAAATCGACCACATATTTAGCTTATTTCTACCCGAAACTGACCAAAAACCGACACAATTTCCACAAAAAATCACTTTTGCACCAACCTCATCTTATGCCTAAATCGTCCACATATTTAGCTTTTTTTACCCAAAATCGACCATAAGCCGACATTATTTAGACAAAAAAACACTTTTGCACCAAACTAATTTTATGCCTAAATCGACCACATATTTAGCTTAATTGTACCCGAAACTGACCAAAAACCGACACAATTTTAACAAAAAATCACTTTTGCACCAACCTTATCTTATGCCTAAATCGTCCACATATTTCCTTTTTTTTACCCAAAATCGACCATAAACCGACAACATTTAGACAAAACGAGGGGGAACGTTATGAGTTGCTGCGGACACCGCAACTCTACGGTTATACCCGATACTAAGTCAGTATGGCTCTCCTCCGGCAGACGCCGCTAATACTAAACGACACGACAAAGAGTGCGTGCGAGAGAGACAGAAAATCAGTCTGAGCGTGACGTCGGGCGCTGCGTAGCCACTGCAAATTGATTTGTTCCTATTGGCTATAAAAATGATCTGATCTGATCCAGATTCAGCAATCTGATAGATATGGTCATTATCTATGATTCTGCATTTTTAGTTTTCTCGAATGTGCAATATTGTGGATGCAACAGAATTTCGTCCTTTGTGGGGGCGGAAGAGGGCGGGGCGAACTTTAGAAATATTTTTGTAGCAGTGACATATCACAGAAGTCTGGATCCAAAACATCGTTGCTCTCGCTCTTATAGTCTTTGAGCACTAGGCGCTGAAGGGGACGGACAGACGGACAGACGGACGGACGGACAGACGGACAGACAGACATGGCTCAATCGACTTGGCTATTGATGCTGATCAAGAATATATATACTTTATGGGGTCGGAAACGATTCCTTCTGGACGTTACACACATCCACTTTTACCCCAATACTCATTTTGAGTATCGGGTATAAAAACACTTTTGCACCAAACTCATTTTATGCCTAAACCGACCACATATTTAGCTTAATTGTACCCAAAATCGACCAAAAATCGAAACCATTTTAACAAAAAATAAATTTTGCACCAAACTCATTTTCAGCCTAAATCGAACACATATTTAGCTTATTCCTACCCGAAACTGACCAAAAACCGACACAATTGTAACAAAAAATCACTTTTGCACCAACCTCATCTTATGCCTAAATCGACCACATATTTAGCTTAATTGTACCCAAAATCGACCAAAAACCGAAACCATTTTAACAAAAAATCAATTTTGCACCAAATTCATTTTAAGCCTAAATCGACCACATATTTAGCTTATTTCTACACGAAACTGACCAAAAACCGACACAATTTCAACAAAAAATCACTTTTGCACCAACCTCATCTTATGCCTAAATCGTCCACATATTTACTTTTTTTTACCCAAAATCGACCAAAAACCGAAACCATTTAAACAATAAATCACTTATGCACCAACCTCATCTTATGCCTAACTCGACCACATATATAGCTTATTTTGACCAAAAATGTACCAAAAACCTACACTATTTTAACAAAAAATCAATTTTGCACCAAACTCATTTTATTTAATTCGACCTTATATTTAGCTTATTTCTACCCAAAATGGACCATAAACCGACATTATTTAGACAAAAAAACACTTTTGCACCAAACTCATTTTATGCCTAAATCGAACACATATTTAGCTTAATTGTACCCAAAATCGACCAAAAACCGACACCATTTAAACAAAAAGTCACTTTTGTACCAAACTCATTTTAAGCCTAAATCGACCACATATTTAGCTTAATTGTACCCAAAATCGACCAAAAACCGAAACCATTTAAACAATAAATCACTTTTGCACCAACCTCATCTTATGCCTAACTCGACCACATATATAGCTTATTTTGACCAAAAATGGACCAAAAACCTACACTATTTTAACAAAAAATCAATTTTGCACCAAACTCATTTTATTTAATTCGACCTTATATTTAGCTTATTTCTACCCAAAATGGACCATAAACCGACATTATTTAGACAAAAAAACACTTTTGCACCAAACTCATTTTATGCCTAAATCGACCACGTATTTGGCTTAATTGTACCCGAAACTGACCAAAAACCGACACAATTTTAACAAAAAATCACTTTTGCACCAACCTCATCTTATGCCTAAATCGACCACATATTTAGCTTAATTGTACCCAAAATCGGCCAACAACCTACACCATTTAAACAATAAATCACTTTTGCACCAACCTCATCTTATGCCTAACTCGACCACATATATAGCTTATTTTGACCAAAAATGGACCAAAAACCTACACTTTTTTAACAAAAAATCAGTTTTGCACCAAACTCATTTTATTTAATTCGACCTTATATTTAGATTATTTCTACCCAAAATGGACCATAAACCGACATTATTTAGACAAAAAAACACTTTTGCACCAAACTCATCTTATGCCTAAATCGACCACATATTTAGCTTAATTGTACCCGAAACTGACCAAAAACCTACACAATTTTAACAAAAAATCACTTTTGCACCAACCTCATCTTATGCCAAAATCGACCACATATTTAGCTTAATTGTACCCAAAATCGACCAAAAACCGAAACCATTTTAACAAAAAAATCACTTTTGCAACAAGCTCATTTAATGCCTAAATCAACCACATATTTAGCTTAATAGTACCCAAAATTGACCAAAAACCGAAACCATTTTAACAAAAAATCATTTTTGCACCAAACTTATTTTAAGCCTAAATCGACCACGTATTTAGCTCATTTCTACCCAAAACTGACCAAAAACCGACACAATTTTAACAAAAAATCACTTTTGCACCACCAAAATCGACCATAAACCGACATTATTTAGACAAAAAAACACTTTTGCACCAAACTCATTTTATGCCTAAATCGAACACATATTTAGCTTAATTGTACCCGAAACTGACCAAAAACCGACACAATTTAAACAAAAAATCACTATTGCACCAACCTCATCTTATGCCTAAATCGACCACATATTTAGCTTAATTGTACCCAAAATCGACCAAAAACCGAAACCATTTTAACAAAAAAATCACTTTTGCAACAAACTCATTTAATGCCTAAATCGACCACATATTTAGCTTAATAGTACCCAAAATTGACCAAAAACCGAAACCATTTTAACAAAAAATCATTTTTGCACCAAACTTATTTTAAGCCTAAATCGACCACGTATTTAGCTCATTTCTACCCAAAACTGACCAAAAACCGACACAATTTTAACAAAAAATCACTTTTGCACCACCAAAATCGACCATAAACCGACATTATTTAGACAAAAAAACACTTTTGCACCAAACTCATTTTATGCCTAAATCGAACACATATTTAGCTTAATTGTACCCAAAATCGACCAAACACCGACACCATTTAAACAAAAAGTCACTTTTGTACCAAACTCATTTTAAGCCTAAATCGACCACCTATTAAGCTTATTTCTACCGAAGATCGACCAAAAACCGACACCATTTAAACAACAAATCACTTATGCACCAACCTCATCTTATGCCTAAATCGACCACATATTTAGTTTTTTTTTTACCTAAAATCGACCATAAACCGACACCACTTAGACAAAAAAACACCTGCACCAAACTCATTTAATGACTAATCGAACTTATATTTAGAATACTTCTACCCAAAATCGACCAAAAACCGACGCCATTTAAACAAAAAATCACTTTTGCACCAACCTCATCTTATGCCTACATCGACCACATTTTAGCCTATTTCTACCGAAAATCGACCAAAAACCGACACCATTTAAACAATAAATCACTTTTGCACCAAACTCATTTTATGCCTAAATCGACCACATATTTAGCTTAACTGTACCCAAAATCGACCAAAAACCAAAACCATTTTAACAAAAAATCAATTTTGCACCAAACTCATTTTAAGCCTAAATCGACCACATATTTAGCTTATTTCTACCCGAAACTGACCAAAAACCGACACAATTTTAACAAAAAATCACTTTTGCACCAACCTCATCTTATGCCTAAATCGTCCACATATTTAGTTTTTTTTTTACCCAAAATCGACCATAAGCCGACAACATTAAGACAAAAAAAAACACTTTTGCACCAAACTCATTTTATGCCTAAATCGACCACATATTTAGCATAATTGTACCCAAAATCGACCAAAAACCGAAACCATTTAAAAAAAAAATCAATTTTGCACCAAACTCATTTTAAGCCTAAATCGACCACATATTTAGCTTATTTCTACCCGAAACTGACCAAAAACCGACACAATTTTAACAAAAAGTCACTTTTGCACCAACCTCATCTTATGCCAAAATCGACCACATATTTAGCTTAATTGTACCCAAAATCGACCAAAAACCGAAACCATTTTAACAAAAAATCACTTTTGCAACAAACTCATTTAATGCCTAAATCGACCACATATTTAGCTTAATAGTACCCAAAATTGACCAAAAACCGAAACCATTTTAACAAAAAATCATTTTTGCACCAAACTTATTTTAAGCCTAAATCGACCACGTATTTAGCTTATTTCTACCCAAAACTGACCAAAAACCGACACAATTTTAACAAAAAATCACTTTTGCACCACCAAAATCGACCATAAACCGACATTATTTAGACAAAAAAACACTTTTGCACCAAACTCATTTTATGCCTAAATCGAACACATATTTAGCTTAATTGTACCCAAAATCGACCAAAAACCGACACCATTTAAACAAAAAGTCACTTTTGTACCAAACTCATTTTAAGCCTAAATCGACCACCTATTTAGCTTATTTCTACCGAAGATCGACCAAAAACCGACACCATTTAAACAATAAATCACTTTTGCACCAACCTCATCTTATGCCTAAATCGACCACATACAGATTTAGTTTTTTTTTTACACAAAATCGACCATAAACCGACACCACTTAGACAAAAAACACCTGCACCATACTCATTTAATGACTAATCGAACTTATATTTAAAAAATTTCTACCCAAAATCGACCGAAAACCGACGCCATTTAAACAAAAAATCACTTTTGCACCAACCTCATCTTATGCCTACATCGACCACATTTTAGCCTATTTTGACCAAAAATGGACCAAAAACCTACACTATTTTAACAAAAAATCACTTTTGCACCACCAAAATCGACCATAAACCGACATTATTTAGACAAAAAAAACACTTTTGCACCAAACTCATTTTATGCCTAAATCGAACACATATTTAGCTTAATAGTACCCAAAATTGACCAAAAACCGAAACCATTTTAACAAAAAATCATTTTTGCACCAAACTTATTTTAAGCCTAAATTGACCACGTATTTAGCTTATTTCTACCCAAAACTGACCAAAAACCGACACAATTTTAACAAAAAATCACTTTTGCACCACCAAAATCGACCATAAACCGACATCATCTTATGCCTAACTCGACCACATATATAGCTTATTTTGACAAAAAATGGACCAAAAACCTACACTATTTTAACAAAAAATCACTTTTGCATTACCAAAATCGACCATAAACCGACATTATTTAGACAAAAAAACACTTTTGCACCAAACTCATTTAATGCCTAAATCGACCACATATTTAGCTTAATAGTACCCAAAATTGACCAAAAACCGAAACCATTTTAACAAAAAATCATTTTTGCACCAAACTTATTTTAAGCCTAAATTGACCACGTATTTAGCTTATTTCTACCCAAAACTGACCAAAAACCGACACAATTTTAACAAAAAATCACTTTTGCACCACCAAAATCGACCATAAACCGACATCATCTTATGCCTAACTCGACCACATATATAGCTTATTTTGACCAAAAATGGACCAAAAACCTACACTATTTTAACAAAAAATCACTTTTGCACCAAACTCATTTTATTTAATTCGACCTTATATTTAGCTTATTTCTACCCAAAATGGACCATAAACCGACATTATTTAGACAAAAAACACTTTTGCACCAAACTCATTTTATGCCTAAATCGAACACATATTTAGCTTAATTGTACCCAAAATCGACCAAAAACCGACAGCATTTAAACAAAAAGTCACTTTTGTACCAAACTCATTTTAAGCCTAAATCGACCACCTATTTAGTTTATTTCTACCGAAAATCGACCAAAAACCTACACCATTTAAACAATAAATCACTTTTGCACCAACCTCATCTTATGCCTAAATCGACCACATATTTAGCTTAATTGTACCCAAAATCGACCAACAACCTACACCATTTAAACAATAAATCACTTTTGCACCAACCTCATCTTATGCCTAACTCGACCACATATATAGCTTATTTTGACCAAAAATGGACCAAAAACCTACACTATTTTAACAAAAAATCAATTTTGCACCAAACTCATTTTAT
The DNA here is from genome assembly GCF_003369915.1 of Drosophila miranda. NCBI lineage: Eukaryota > Metazoa > Arthropoda > Insecta > Diptera > Drosophilidae > Drosophila > Drosophila miranda. The sequence goes on from NW_022881665.1 coordinate 549,205, forward strand.
TTAATTCGACCTTATATTTAGCTTATTTCTACCCAAAATGGACCATAAACCGACATTATTTAGACAAAAAAACACTTTTGCACCAAACTCATCTTATGCCTAAATCGACCACATATTTAGCTTAATTGTAGCCGAAACTGACCAAAAACCGACACAATTTTAACAAAAAATCACTTTTGCACCAACCTCATTTTATGCCTAAATCGAACACATATTTAGCTTAATTGTACCCAAAATCGACCAAACACCGACACCATTTAAACAAAAAGTCACTTTTGTAAAAAACTCATTTTAAGCCTAAATCGACCACCTATTTAGCTTATTTCTACCGAAGATCGACCAAAAACCGACACCATTTAAACAATAAATCACTTTTGCACCAACCTCATCTTATGCCTAAATCGACCACATACATATTTAGTTTTTTTTTTTACCCAAAATCGACCATAAACCGACACCACTTAGACAAAACACACCTGCACCAAACTCATTTAATGACTAATCGAACTTATATTTAGAAAATTTCTACCCAAAATCGACCAAAAACCGACGCCATTTAAACAAATAATCACTTTTGCACCAACCTCATCTTATGCCTACATCGACCACATTTTAGACTATTTTGACCAAAAATGGACCAAAAACCTACACTATTTTAACAAAAAATCACTTTTGCACCAAACTCATTTTATTTAATTCGACCTTATATTTAGCTTATTTCTACCAAAAATGGACCAAAAACCTACACTATTTTAACAAAAAATCACTTTTGCACCAAACTCATTTTATTTAATTCGACCTTATATTTAGCTTATTTCTACCCAAAATGGACCATAAACCGACATTATTTAGACAAAAAAACACTTTTGCACCAAACTCATTTAATGCCTAAATCGACCACATATTTAGCTTAATAGTACCCAAAATTGACCAAAAACCGAAACCATTTTAACAAAAAATCATTTTTGCACCAAACTTATTTTAAGCCTAAATCGACCACGTATTTAGCTAATTTCTACCCAAAACTGACCAAAAACCGACACAATTTTAACAAAAAATCACTTTTGCACCACCAAAATCGACCATAAACCGACATTATTTAGACAAAAAAACACTTTTGCACCAAACTCATTTTATGCCTAAATCGAACACATATTTAGCTTAATTGTACCCAAAATCGACCAAACACCGACACCATTTAAACAAAAAGTCACTTTTGTACCAAACTCATTTTAAGCCTAAATCGACCACCTATTAAGCTTATTTCTACCGAAGATCGACCAAAAACCGACACCATTTAAACAACAAATCACTTATGCACCAACCTCATCTTATGCCTAAATCGACCACATATTTAGTTTTTTTTTTACCCAAAATCGACCATAAACCGACACCACTTAGACAAAAAAACACCTGCACCAAACTCATTTAATGACTAATCGAACTTATATTTAGAATACTTCTACCCAAAATCGACCAAAAACCGACGCCATTTAAACAAAAAATCACTTTTGCACCAACCTCATCGTATGCCGACATCGACCACATTTTAGCCTATTTCTACCGAAAATCGACCAACAACCGAAACCATTTAAACAATAAATCACTTTTGCACCAAACTCATTTTATGCCTAAATCGACCACATATTAAGCTTAACTGTACCAAAATCGACCAAAAACCGAAACCATTTTAACAAAAAATCAATTTTGCACCAAACTCATTTTAAGCCTAAATCGACCACATATTTAGCTTATTTCTACCCGAAACTGACCAAAAACCGACACAATTTTAACAAAAAATCACTTTTGCACCAACCTCATCTTATGCCTAAATCGTCCACATATTTAGTTTTTTTTTTACCCAAAATCGACCATAAACCGACAACATTAAGACAAAAAAAAACACTTTTGCACCAAACTCATTTTATGCCTAAATCGACCACATATTTAGCTTAATTGTACCCAAAATCGACCAAAAACCGAAACCATTTAAAAAAAAAATCAATTTTGCACCAAACTCATTTTAAGCCTAAATCGACCACATATTTAGCTTATTTCTACCCGAAACTGACCAAAAACCGACACAATTTTAACAAAAAGTCACTTTTGCACCAACCTCATCTTATGCTTAAATCGACCACATATTTAGCTTAATTGTACCCAAAATCGACCAAAAACCGAAACCATTTTAACAAAAAATTATTTTTGCACCAAACTTATTTTAAGCATAAATCGACCACGTATTTAGCTTATTTCTACCCAAAACTGACCAAAAACCGACACAATTTTAACAAAAAACGAGGGGGAACGTTGTGAGTTGCTGCGGACACCGCAACTCTACGGTTATACCCGATACTAAGTCAGTATGGCTCTCCTCCGGCAGACGCCGCTAATATTAAACGACACGACAAAGAGTGCGTGCGAGAGAGACAGAAAATCAGTCTGAGCGTGACGTCGGGCGCTGCGTAGCCACTGAAAATTGATTTCTTGCTTTTGGCTACAAAAATGATCCGATCTGATCCAGATTCAGCAATCTGATAGATATGGTCATTATCTATGATTCTGCGTTTTTAGTTTTCTCGAATGTGCAATATTGTGGATGCAACAGATTTTCGTCTTTTGTGGGGGCGGAAGGGGGTGGGGCGAAATTCTGAGATATACGTTTTATAGTGAGATCTAACAGAAGTGCGGATACCAAATTTGGTTACTCTAGCCTTAATAGTCTCTGAGATTTGTGGATGCCCCAGATTTTCGTCCTTTGCGTGGGCGGAAGGGGGTGTGGCGAAGTTTGGCCACGAAACGGTCAAGGTCCGATATCACAGGAGTGTGGATACCAAATTTAGTTGCTCTGGCTCTTATAGGTTCTGAGATCCTTGAACTCATATTTTGCAATTGACAAAACCGACCATGAAACCTGTGTGTTAGAGAGAGACAGAGCGAGAAAGAATGAAATTGTTTTCTTGATTCTGGCTATAATCATTATTCGATCTGGTTCAGATTTTGCACTGTAGAAGATATGGTCATCCTCACCGATTCTGCGTTTTTGGTTTTATCGTATCTTTAAAAATGTGGATGCCACA